>NC_085011.1:2524721-2574721 GCF_963854185.1 Sardina pilchardus | reverse complement strand
TTCTCCCATCTCAAGGCAAACTGAGGGAATGATGCACGACCATTCAAGACCATGACTGGTTATCTAAAGATACAAAGCTTAATGCTAATCGGCGAAGTGTCCCTTTAAGCACACTAAATGACAACACGTTCTGTGATTTTCTGAGTAGAACTCATTCCCTGATCCGTTCCCTTGCGCTATGCTTGAAATGCCCATCCTGATCCTTCTATTGACTTCAGCAGCTCAACCAGCAGTTACATTACCGAGGGGTCCACACACACACTCCTGCCTTCACAGTTCTCACAGAGAGGGAGAGAGGAAACGAGCGCAGAACCATGCAGAGAGCGAGAGGAACCGAGCGCAGAACCATGCAGAGAGCGAGAGAGGAACCGAACGGAGAACCCTGCCTATCTAATTGGATATGCGCATTAGAACCGAGCGGAGAACCATGCCTATCTAATTGGATATGTGCATTAGAACTGAGCGCAGAACCATGCCTATCTAATTGGATATGTGCATTAGCACCGAGCGCAGAACCATGCCTATCTAATTGGATATGTGCATTAGAACCGAGCGCAGAACCATGCCTATCTAATTGGATATGTGCATTAGAACGGAGCGCAGAACCATGCCTATCTAATTGGATATGTGCATTAGAACCGAGCGCAGAACCATGCCTATCTAATTGGATATGTGCATTAGCACCGAGCGCAGAACCATGCCTATCTAATTGGATATATAGAACCGTCGGGGTCTCACATCTATATGGGCCATGACACAAAGAGCAGCTGAGAGTCTGGATGTGTACAAATGTGTGTGTGTGTGTGTGTGTGTGTGTGTGTGTGTGTGTGTGTGTGTGTGTGTGTGTATGTGTGTCTGGGTGTGCAGAAATGTGTGTGCGTCTGGGAGTGTACAAATGTTTCCGCTGTTGGCTTTTTTTGTTGGTATGCTCGTGTGTGTATCAACTTGCTGTGTCTGTGTGTTAGTATGCTCGTGTGTGTATCAGCTTATTGTGTCTGTGTTAGTATGACTGTGTGTGTATCTGCTTATTGTGTCTGTGTTAGTATGACTGTGTGTGTATCTGCTTATTGTGTCTGTGTTAGTGTGCTCGTGTGTGTATCTGCTTATTGTGTCTGTGTTAGTATGACTGTGTGTGTATCTGCTTATTGTGTCTGTGTGTGAGCACTTGTGTTTCAACTGTGCTTGGCTGAACGTATGTATCCCCGTGAGCGTTATATGCGCTTTGAACAAAGGCGTCTGCCAAGCAACATAACCATAACGTGTGTGTGTGTGTGTGTGTGTGTGTGATTGAGTTGTCCCTCATGTGAGAGGAGGTTTATTAGACCAGTCCATCACAGCGGAGGTGTGTGTGTGTGTTCGCTGAGGGACGTCTCGGGCTTAACCAGCTAACGCCACACAGGCAGGCAGACGCGCCTGGGCCATACTAATGCAGAGGCCCGACGGCCATCACACACACGCGCACACACACACACACACACACACACACACACACACACACACACACACACACACACACACACACACACACACACACACACACACACACACACACACACACACACACACACACACACACACACACACACACACACACACACACACACACACACACACACACACACACCTCCTCGAGCTTCAGGGCCTCTGCTAGAGGGGATTAAGTCCCTCTCTCTCACTCACAGACACGAACGCATGCACGCACACACACACACACACACACACACACACACACGACAGCTTCATTCTGCAGTCTGTCTGCATCCGCTCTCCCACTTCGTAAAACCTCTCGATACCCTCACTAACACACACACACACACACACACAAACACACACCATTTCAAGTACACAAATAAATAAAACGGGCAAATAAAGCCGGGACTGAAAGCCCAGCCATGCTATTTATCCAGCGCCTGCACATCTAAAAGGCTATACGGCTGCTTTTAGAAGAGGATTCCAGCTGTTCTGTCCCAAACAAATGCAGGTAGCGCGACTAAAGCTGACACCTATTTATGCCTTTACAGAGGACTAGCAGGTCAAGCCAGCGCCACTCACACACACTTCATAGAGTGCCACAACACCAGCCAGAGCTCCTCATCCCTGCAGGGCTCAAAGCACCAGGAGTGTTTTGGGGCTTATGGGAGTTGTAGGCATATGGGCCCAATATTGGTCCCGTCCAGGTTTTATTTATGTTTTGGTCAGGGTGGGGATTGTCTGTCTATGTCTGTCTATGTTTGGGTGTGTGCGCGTGTGTGTGTGTGTGTGTGTGTATGTTGGGGAAGTTAGAAGACCGAGCCATCATGCTGCTCATGCCAAACTATGGGCCCTTGGGGTGAGTGTGTGTGTAGAACTCTTGGGGTGAGTGTGTGTGTTAGAACTCTTGGGGTCAGTGTGTGTGTAGAACTCTTGGGGTCAGTGTGTGTGTAGAACTCTTGGGGTGAGTCCGTCAGTCTGTACTGAGGCTGAAACTTTTTTTGCTTATCCTGTTGCATGTTAGCTCTGGGCAAGGTGTTTCTGCGTATCATTTTTACAATGTGTGTGTGTGTGTGTGTGTGTGTGTGTGTGTGTGTGTGTGTGTGTGTGTGTGTCAGTCTGAACTACAGAATTTGAGTATGGCATGTTAAAGGTCTATCTGAACAGGTGAGCATGTATGTGTGCGTGTATGTGTACATTGATGACTTGTGCACACACACACACACACGGCTTGTTTGTGGCCCACAGCAGGCGGCTAAAGTGCTCTTGACGTGACCCGTAAGCTACTCATGATTTGTCATCCTCTGGGCCCATCGTCAGACGGGGGGGGGGGGGACGACCCCCACAGTGACACAGCCCCATAAAAACATCCGTCTCTTACATGCCTGCCTTTATTTAAAACACACACACACACATTTGAATTCTATATTTTAAGCCACCAATCAAATTTCTTTACGGAAAGGAGCCAATATTCTCAGAGATGATAGAGCTTTGACATTCAAGGGTACATGAAGCATCGCCTACGCCACACAGCAAGACTATCACAGCTGATTAGGGCTGTCAATCTTCCTCTATTATCCCATTCGAATTTCATTCATTATTATTTTTCTAAATTCGAATTATATTCGAATATTTAATGGTCAATTTTGACTTATTAATATTTACTATTTTTCTATCTACTCACACTGTAAAAACGGGCATAGCCTATGCCACTGCCACTATGACATCGTAGTTGACTTGTTTTACGTGATAGCTGTCTTGCTAAGTAAATTATAGCCCTTTTCTGACTGAGAAACATTACATTCACGTTACAGAAATAACGGGCTCAGGGGGATTTCGCCGTGTTAAAGGTAGACGTGTTTTGGTCCCAGGTTGTCTGAAGCCGACTGCTGAACGACTGCTGCCATTTCAGTTAGCTCGTTGACTAGTTAGCTAGCATTAGGCAAACATTCCAAAAAGACGTGCTGGCCTTACTGTCAGACGGTTTTGGTAACATAGCAACAATAAACACTTGACCGAAGCGCTGTCGTTTGCTAAATATAGTCAACACTTAAAAAAATGATAATAAAAAAAAAAAAAAACATTCGAATTATAATTTCAACATTCGAATAGTATTAATTTGTTACACATTCGAATTATATTCGAATACCGAAATTCGTTCCAACAGCCCTACAGCTGTTGGAGCAGAATTTTGCAAGTTGCCCGAACCAACACACGAGTGAACTCTCATGAACCTACATGGTAAACACATAGCAGTCAAGTCAACACAGCACAGCACAGCACCACAGCCCGCCATGTTTTTATGTCCTCATAGTGCGGGACAGAAGGGATTTGATGCATTTGGCGTTGAAATGCATCAGCTGTAGCTAGGAGACGAGCTCAGGGGTGGGCAGACTGCGATGGCTGAGGAACGAGAGCACTCTTAACCCAATCTTGGGTCTATGAGGAATACGAGCAGTGCACTCTTAACCCAATCTTAGGTCTATGAGGAATACGAGCAGTGCACTCTTAACCCAATCTTGGGTCTTTGAGGAATACGAGCAGAGCACTCTTAACCCAATCTTGGGTCTTTGAGGATCATGGAGAGTCCTGAATGATGAAATACTGACACACCGCCACACCAGTCGCATGGTACTGATCACGTGCTGCGGATTCAAAATAAAAAAGGGGGGGGGGGGTTGTAACACCACCCAGCCCTGAGGCGCCAACATCCGGGACAGGGGTCGCCCCGTCCTCCGCGTGCCCAGGGGAGGTGTGGGGGCGGCGGGGGCAACAGGCGGGCAGGTCCCCCACTAAATTTAAGCTCCACGTGGCGCCGGAGGGGTAATTTTAGAGAGGGCCCCTCGTTCACACCTCCGGAGAGGACACTGGCCACCTCCAAATATTAGCAATATGGCCTCGTTTCCACGGCGGCGAAAATACCTCCTCATACCTCGCCTGAACGAACACACACACACACACACACACACACACACACACACACACACACACACACACACACACACACACACACACACACACACACACACACACACACACACACACACACACACACACACACACACAAATATCACAATGTCACCACGTGCCCAGTCACTGTCGCTCCTACTCTGTTTTTAGAGTGACTGTCCCAGCTAGGTCACACAGACACACACACACACACACACACACACACACACACACACACACTACACAGACACACACGGAAGTTAGTCAGTCTCGTGCAGGACAAAGAGGAGCCAGAGGAGGGCTGTATATCTGGCCTTACCGTGCCAATTACCACCTCATAAGAATCTGCTTAACACTACGTTAACAGCAGATCCTGGCAGCGCACACACACACGCACAAACACACACACACACGCTCACTCACTAAAACACTCAGACACCTTTCTGCAGCTACCGCTGGCAGCAATGGTTGTTTCCAGGAAACACCAGCGCTGTAACGTCACTCCAAACACCAGGATGACTGTGCCTGTGTGAAAACAGGTTACTCCCGAAGCATACCTGCACAGGTGAGGACCAGACAGGTGCACAGCAAAGGCTCTCAGCCAAATCACATCTCTACGCTATAGAACTAGAGGGGTTCACTCTACATCACATCTCTACGCTATAGAACTAGAGGGGTTCACTCTACATCACATCTCTACGCTATAGAACTAGAGGGGTTCACTCTACATCACATCTCTACGCTATAGAACTAGAGGGGTTCACTCTACATCACATCTCTACACTATAGAACTAGAGGGGTTCACTCTACATCACATCTCTACGCTATAGAACTAGAGGGGTTCACTCTACATCACATCTCTACGCTATAGAACTAGAGGGGTTCACTCTACATCACATCTCTACGCCATCTAACTAGAGGCTTTACTCTTGAAGCACAAAGACGATCACATGGTGTCTGGTCAAGACAGTAGAAGATGGCTGTGGAGCGTGTGTGTGTGTGTGTGTGTGTGGTCTATGGTTCTGTGTGTGAGCAATTGATGATTTTGTTGGTGTATTTTCTGATTTTCTCCCCGTCTTTCGGTGTGTGTGTGTGTGTGTGTGTGTGTGTGTGTGTACACATGTGTGTGGCAGCAAGAGAAGTCATTGTGCATGCAGCAGGCTGCAGGTAATTAGGCTGCAGTGTTTGCTCATGATCATAGGCTGGGCCGCGAGGATTAGCAGCGAGTCGCTGATAGATGAGCAGTGGGAGGCGAAGGGAGTGGGCCTGCGTGTGTGTGTGTGTGTGTGTGTGTGTGTGTGTGTGTTTCAGAAATGCTGGATGGATATTGTTCTTGAGGGAATGAAATGAAATTAAATTCAAATATCTGCATCACACATTCTGGCCCCATCCTCTTTCCACAGACCAGTAAATCTACCTCTAAGGCACTAGCCTAGCCTCAACCGCTACAGCTACTTCAAACGCACTAGCCTAGCGTCAACCGCTACAGCTAACTCAAAGGCACTAGCCTAGCCTCAACCGCTACAGCTACCTCTAAGGCACTAGCCTAGCCTCAACCGCTACAGCTAACTCAAAGGCACTAGCCTAGCCTCAACCGCTACAGCTACCTCAAAGGCACTAGCCTAGCCTCAACCGCTACAGCTACCTCAAACGCACTAGCCTAGCCTCAACCGCTACAGCTAACTCAAAGGCACTAGCCTAGCCTCAACCGCTACAGCTAACTCAAAGGCACTAGCCTAGCCTCAACCGCTACAGCTAACTCAAAGGCACTAGCCTAGCCTCAACCGCTACAGCTAACTCAAAGGCACTAGCCTAGCCTCAACCGCTACAGCTAACTCAAAGGCACTAGCCTAGCCTCAACCGCTACAGCTACCTCAAAGGCACTAGCCTAGCCTCAAAGGGATAGTTCGGATTTTAAGACACGAAGTTATATGGGTTCCCTGTCAGCAACGTTGTGCATCAGCACTGACTTACCCCGCAACAGCGTCCTGTGAGCCGAGATCCAGCCGGTTTTTGATCGTTTTTGATGCCGGACTATTTTCTTCAGCAAGTTTCTGGGGTCACGAAAGTAAAGTGTTTTTCTTCTCAAAACCATATGCGTTCAACAGAGTGATATATTTGCACCACAAAAACGTTGTCCAGCTGTCAGTAGCGAGCAGTGATAGGAATCGCGAAAAATAAGTAAGTGATAACGAGGTTTGAATTGTTCCTGGACAACGTTTTTGTAGTGCAAATATATCACTCTTTTGAACGCATATGGTTTTGAGAAGAAAAACACTTTACTTTCGTGACCCCAGAAACTTGCCGGACTACTTTCTTCAGCATCAAAAACCGGCTGGATCTCGGCTCACAGGACGCTGTTGTGGGGTAAGTCAGTGCTGATGCACAACGTTGCTGACGGGGAACCCATATAACTTCGTGTCTTAAAACCCGAACTATCCCTTCAACCGCTACAGCTACCTCAAAGGCACTAGCCTAGCCTCAAACACTAAAGCTACCTGAAGGAAACGTAACTAACCTAGCCTTGCTGTACCACTAAAGTTTCCTAAAACGCATTAGCCAAACCTAGTGACAACCACATGCTATGGAAGCTATTGCTGCAGTAGCAGAGCACGATTAGCACTTCCTCTGCAACTCTGAAGTGCTGCAGATCTGCCACGTTGTACAAGCTCTCTTCTGGTTGGCAGTCTACTCATCTCCAACGTGCTACAAGGTCTCTTCTGGTTGGCTGTCTGACTTGGGGTACTGCTCTGCCGTCCAGCAGTGATAGTGGGTCAGAATGCTCGAGTGGGAGTTTCACCCCCCGAGACAAAGTAGTACTGTGACAAAACCAAAGTGCCAAAACCAATGATAGCTCAAAGTAACCAAGTAGCTCAAACAAATAAAGTATCAGAAATAACACACACACACACACCGTGGGGTGGTGTAAATATATTGTTTATATGTTAGTGCAGGCCCTTATGTCAACTGAGCATGTTTATGAGCTATGGCTATTTCTGTGGTCATGCTCCACCACCTTCATAGAGTGTGTGTGTGTGTGTGTGGTTTGTTTTGTGGTAGCAGTGTCTGTGTGTGTGTGTGGTTTGTTTTGTGGTAGCAGTATGTGTGTGGTTTGTTTTGTGGTAGCAGTGTGTGTGTGCCCTAAGATCGGGGTTAGGTTGTGGGTCCCACTGCCCTCTGTGGTTGTCGACATGACTAAGAAAGCAGACAGTGCCCTGATTGATGCAAGTGTGTGTGTGTGTGTGTGTGTGTGCTAGTGTGTGTGACAGGGAGAGAGTAAGAGCGAGCAAGGGAGAGTCCCTCCACAAGCTCGAACACACTCTACCCTAGCAGGATGGGTGGTAACACATGTCACGCCTCTCACACACACACACACATACACACACACACAGCTACAGAGCTCCAGGGCCTAAGCCAGTGCTGTCAGTCCCCCGTTAGAGGGCTGTTAAGTGGGCAGATTTACAGCTAGAGACCTCACCAGTGCTGGAGGTGTCTGTGTCCCCCCCCCCCCCCCCATAGAGGTGAGGCCGGCGCATTAATCACACGCAACGACAGAGCTTTTTACTGTAGTAGGACAGGGCACACACACACACACACACACACACACACACACACACACACACACACATACACACACACACACACACACACACACACACAATGCCAGTTGTCTGCTGGAATTCCCTGACGTCACCCATTCTATAATAGCAATAGCAGGCTCCCACTGGGACAAAGCATATTCAGGCACCTCGTATCAAAGTGGCCGGCACATGGGACTCCTGCCTCGGCCCTGCAGCACGGCAGTGTGTGTGTGTGTGTGTGTGTGTGTGTGTGTGTGTGTGTGTGTGTGTGAGACAGAGAGAGAGGAAGAGCGAGCCCTTAAGCTCAGTAGACGCGGAGTGTTAAGAGGCCAGCTCTGCCGTCGGGCCGGGCGAGCGAAGAATGTGTGTGTGTGTGTGTGTGTGTGTGTGTGTGTGTGTGTGTGTGTGTGTGTGTGTGTGTGTGTGTGTGACGAGTCCCTCTGATGCTCTGGACACCAGAGAGCTTGGAATGTTAATTAAAATTCGGCAACTTGTACAGATCACGGGCGAAATAGCCATTGGCCACGCAAAACGTCAAGCGACAAAGTTCAAACTAATCTCAGCTTTTGAGGCAATAGGCGGTTGGGGACGAGTGAATTACCACAAGTCTGAATGAGGCTTGTAGGAAGAATGCAATGATGGACTGGAATGCGACCAGGACTAAGATCGGGCTTAAAGCCCCAATTCACACACACATGGTGACTGGCGACAAGAGACCGTGTAACACTAACGTGCGATTACACTGATGAAACAAAACGTGGCGATTACTTCGACTGAGTTGATAAGTGATGGGCGACGACGAGCGCTACGCGGTGTGTGTGAGCAGCGCTCATGGGCCAGTGGTCCACGGCATGAGGGACATGAGACACGAGGTGTGTGTGTGTGTGTGAGCAGCGCTCATGGGCCAGGGTTCCACGGCATGAGGGACACGAGACACGAGGGACACGAGACACGAGGTGTGTGTGTGTGTGTGAGCAGCGCTCATGGGCCAGTGGTCCACGGCATGAGGGACACGAGACACGAGGTGTGTGTGTGTGTGTGA
The DNA here is from genome assembly GCF_963854185.1 of Sardina pilchardus. Taxonomy (NCBI): domain Eukaryota; kingdom Metazoa; phylum Chordata; class Actinopteri; order Clupeiformes; family Clupeidae; genus Sardina; species Sardina pilchardus. The sequence goes on along the minus strand of NC_085011.1, from coordinate 2,565,679 downwards.
GCAGCGCTCATGGGCCAGTGGTCCACGGCATGAGGGACATGAGACACGAGGGACATGAGGGAGTTAAGGACAATTAAGGACACTCGTATGTGGCGTGAAAGGGACCAAAACTGATCTAACTGCGGAGCTTGTTTAAAAAAAAAACACTGAAATAGCACAGACATCATTGCACACTGTAATTGAATGATTGGATATCAACTCAAGAGTCCTACTGGAGTTTGAATTCTATCGCGTGTTGCCCTTATAGTGTGCATTAATTTAGCGATGTAACATTGATGTCCAAATTGCTATAGTAACTTTTATACGTTCTTAATACATTCTATTCCACAAGCCGTCCCTGCCAGCCACTGCACTATGAAAGCCCACATCTCAACGACATGTGTCACCAACAATTCATCTTCGTCTAGCCACACTCGTCGCCTCAACTATAAAATGGCCTTGATGCAGAGGGGGAGACCGAGAGAGAGAGAGAGAGAGCGAGAGAGGGAGACCGAGAGAGAGAGAGAGAGAAAAAGGTGGAGAAGAGAGCGAGAGAGAGAGCGAGAGAGAGCGAGAGAGAGAGAGAGAGAGAGAGAGAGAGAATATAGGAGGGAGCCACAGACGGAGCAGAGACAGTGAGTGATGGGCGTGCGTAGAGGTGGCTGGACTACAGGGCTTAGGCTAATGGCCGCTCCCCGAGGCTCCCCTACATGTGTTCCACTGCGGCCTGATCCCAGGCCTAGCCTACACAGGGCTCAGCAAATATCAAAGGCTCTCCCCACCACACACATCAGTCCGCAAAAGCTACGGACGTACACACACACGCGCACACACTCTCTCTCCTTGATGTGTATGTGTGTAGGTGTGTGCATGCGTGTAAGCATTTAAGTGTAAGTGACGTGTGTGTGTGTGTGTGTGTGGGGGGGTGTGTAAGTGTGTGTGTGTAAGTGTGTGCATGTGCGTGTGTGTGTGGGTATGTGTGTGTATGTGTGTGTGTAAGTGTGTGCACGTGCGTGTGTGTAAGAGTGTGTGTGCGTGTGCTTGTGCGTGTGTGTGTGTGTGTGTGTGTGTGTGTGTGTGTGTGTGATGCTGAGGAGGTCAGCTGAGGGAAGACGGCTTCAGGACGCGAGCAGATATATTAGCATAAGTAAGAGTCCTGAGTGTGTGTGTGTGTGTGTGATGCTGAGGAGGACGCGAGCAGCAGATATATTAGCATAAGTAAGAGTCCTGAGCAGGAGGCCTGTGCTCACACCCGTGATATATGGACGCCCAACAGATCGGGTGGCCAAGGGACTGTTTGGGGGGGGGGGGCACGGGGGGGGGGACTGGGGGGGGCTGCTCAACACCCCGTTCCGAAAATAGGCGTTGATAGGAATCACCGTCTCCAGGGATGGGCAGTCTGGCAGTCCCCGTTGGAGCGAGCGAGCGAGCGAGCCTCTGGACGAATAAATCAATGGCGCTCGGACACGGAGACGGACACGGACACGGAGGAGTTCAGGGCTTATCTTTAGCCACTCGGACACCCGGGCTGGAAATACTGGGTCACAATACCTTAACCGTTAACCAGCCAGCGCTAAGTTTAGCTGGCGACAGCAGACTGGGCGGTCTGATCTGATGAGGGTTGGAAGACTGACGGCTGATCGAGACGACAAATCATCTCACTCCTAGGTATTAATAACAACAATCGTAGCTGTTTATTATTAAAAAACATTTCTTGACATTTCTTCTTCACACTCACACAGAAAAAGCTGAACACCACACGAAATTGAACTGCATGTTTTACGTTAGTATTTCTATGTACGTGACAAATAAACCTCCTTGTATCCTTGTATCCTTCCAAAGACCTCCACTCGCTGATCATCAGACTGGGCCGGCATAATCGCTCGCTCACATTTCACTAATGAACTAATCACAAAGACTAATGTGGGGGTCCAAATGTAGCGCCCACAGCACAGGACAGAGGAGCAGTGCGGCGCTACATCTCAAGCGCTTTAAAGCGCATTAATTCACCCGAGAGGAGATGTGCAAAACTATTTCATTAATATATTACTGGGCTGGTGTCCTTGAGTCCCTGTCCGATGTATAGCAGGAGCGGAAAAAAAAGGGTGAAAAAAGCGGCGCTCGAGCGGCAGTCGTTTCTCTGTGCCCGAACAGGACAGCTGCGCTGTCGGAGGGGACGGCCAGGTAATTATCGGAAAGGTCACCGTGGGAACCATCAAAGCGCTGCGCCACGGCAACGAGTCCCTCAACCCTGTCCCTCGCACCGCACATCAACCCCGCCGCCCAAATCCAGTCAATTAGGAGTGTGCTTGTGAATTTCCTTGCTGTTAAGAGAGGCAGAGAGAGAGAGGAGGAGGGAGTGTGTGTGTGTGTGTGTGTGTGTGTGTGAGAGGGAGAGAGAGAGAGAGAGAGATATAATGAGAGGGAAAGGGAGAGCGCGAGGAAGAGAGGGAAAGCTGTCAGTCATTGCGTGGCCCGGCTTTGCGTGTGTGAGGTGTGTGTGTGTGTGGAATCTCAGCGCCGTATTTGTGTGAATGAAAATGAGCGGCTTTAGAGCCTCAGCAGACCTGTCAAAAAGCCCACCTTCCTCTCGGACTGGGCAGGGGATTTAGCAGAGAACCCAGACTGGGGCCGAGCAGCGCATAACCAAGTGAGGGAGGGAGGGAGGGAGGGAGGGAGGGAGAGAGAAGGAGAGGGAGAGAAAAAGAGAGCGATAGGGAGAGAGAGAGAGAGCGATAGGGAGGGAGAGAGAGAAAAAGAGAGCAATAGGGAGGGAGAGGGATAGGGAGAGAGGAGAGAGATAGAGAGGGTGAGAGATGGATAAGGAGAGGGAGAGAAGGATAGAGAGAGAAAGAGAGAGAGAGGGATAGGGAGAGAGAGATGGGGAGAGAGACAGACCACAAAAAAAACAGATAACAGAGAAGTCAAAAGATTTCAAAAAGGGACAGGTACAAAAAAAGAAAAAACGAACAAAGAAAAATGTTTCACCAAGCACCTCTCCCATCTCTATCTGGGAACCTCTCTCTCCAACCCCCCCTCCAACACCACCACCACCACCACCTCTGTGTGTGTGCCAGCGGTGTGCGGTAATAAGGCAGTGGTGAATTATTCAGTGGGGGATTGGATCCCATCTACGATCTGGACAGACATCCCTCTGTGGGGTTAAGCAGGCCCCAGGCCCCACACTAACACCACTCAGGCAGCCACAGGCAGAGATCGCCAACCAGCCTCCGGCAACACCACCACCAACCCCCCCCCCCCCCCCCCCCCCCCCACCACCACCACCACCACCCCCATCTAACCGCTACGCTCGCCAGAACACTCGCCAGTAGAGTCGTGCAGGAGACAGGCTAGAGTGAAGGGCCATTCATAACTATAACGATAACGATAACGATAGCTATAACGATAGCTAGCAACAAATTATAACGACAACTATTAACAAACTATAACAAAAACGACATGAAGAACAAAATGTCGTTTGGGATCACATTCGGGGCTATTTTAACAGCCAATCAGAACCCCCAATCAGAACCCCATCACATTATTCTAGCCATCATCCAACACAAGGAGTGACTTTTCTTATCGTTGGTTAGAGTAACCGCTTTAGTTATCGTAAACGTTCTTAGTGTCAATGCCCCTTAAGGAGGCAGGCCGAAGTGAGATGGCAGGGAGTAAGGAGGCAGTGGAGTAAGGAGAGTAAGGGAGTAAGGAGGCAGTGGAGCAAGGAGGCAGTGAAGTAAGGAGAGTAAGGGAGTAAGGAGGTAGGGGAGTAAGGAGAGTAAGGGAGTAAGGAGACAGTGAAGTAAGGAGGCAGGGGAGTAAGGAGGCAGAAGAGTAAGGGAGTAAGGAGACAGTGAAGTAAGGAGGCAGGGGAGTAAGGAGGCAGAAGAGTAAGGGAGCAAGGAGGCAGGGGAGTAAGGAGACAGTGGAGTAAGGAGGCAGAAGAGTAAGGGAGTAAGGAGGCAGGGGAGTAAGGAGACAGTGGAGTAAGGAGGCAGAAGAGTAAGGGAGCAAGGAGGCAGGGGAGTAAGGAGACAGTGGAGTAAGGAGGCAGAAGAGTAAGGGAGTAAGGAGGCAGGGGAGTAAGGAGACAGTGGAGTAAGGAGGCAGAAGAGTAAGGGAGTAAGGAGGCAGGGGAGTAAAGAGACAGCGGAGTAAGGAGAGTAAAGGAGTAAGGGAGTAAGGAGAGTAAAGGAGTAAGGGAGTAAGGAGAGTAAGGGAGTAAGGAGAGTAAAGGAGTAAGGGAGTAAGGAGAGTAAGGGAGTAAGGAGGCAGTGGAGTAAGGAGAGTAAGGGAGTAAGGAGAGTAAAGGAGTAAGGGAGTAAGGAGAGTAAGGGAGTAAGGAGGCAGTGGAGTAAGGAGAGTAAGGGAGTAAGGGAGTAAGGAGAGTAAGGGAGTAAGGAGGCAGTGGAGTAAGGAGAGTAAAGGAGTAAGGGAGTAAGGAGAGTAAGGGAGTAAGGAGGCAGTGGAGTAAGGAGAGTAAGGGAGTAAGGGAGTAAGGGAGTAAGGAGGCAGTGGAGTAAGGAGAGTAAGGGAGTAAGACACCAAACGGAGGCTCCGACGCCTATTCATCACGGCCGAGACGTTTGTTTGTAATTCCTGAGCAGTGGAGGATTAGCCGACACATGTCCAAGGGGCTAACGCTGTCACACACACACACACACACACACACACACACACACGGGGCTAGTGCTGTCAGCAGTGAGCAGTCAGCTAGTACACACGCACACACAGAAACATATGACTATGAACACTTCTTCAGGCACGCATGCACACACACGCACGCACACACCCTCCCATCACCACACACAGTAGACCAGACGAGTTCATCTTCAACACGTTTTCAAGTTTCTTGCTCCATGACATTCTGATAATTCAGTACATGGCGCAGAAAAATTAACAATGACTATACCCAAATCAAATCGACAGGAAACCAAACCATGGAGGGAGGGAGGGAGGGAGGGAGGGAGGGAGGGAGAGAGGGAGGGAGAGGGAGACAGAGACAGAGACAGAGACAGACAGACAGACAGACAGACAGACAGACAGACAGACAGACAGACAGACAGACAGACAGACAGACAGACAGACACACAGACACACAGACACACAGACACACACACACACACACACACACACACACACACACACACACACACACACACACACACACACACACACACACACACACACACACACAGCGCTGGCTGGCCGCTCGTTTTATTATTCTTTCATAAAAACAGATCATTTCCAGCACCAGTGGTGCAGAAGCAACATTACTGGTGAGCACTGTCGTTTTTCTTACACACATATAAATAAATAAGTAAATAAATAAACAAACAAACAAACACGGCTCTGCACACCTGTGTGCGGCCCTCAGGTGAACGCTGTGCTAACTGGCCTGGTCACCACCACAGGGCACTGGACACTGGACACACACACACACACACCGAGTCTGAGCGACTGGACTCACACACACACCGAGTCTGAGCAACTGGACACACACACCGAGTCTGAGCGACTGGACACACACACACACCGAGTCTGAGGAACTGGACACACACACACACTGGACACACACACCGAGTCTGAGGAACTGGACTCACACACACACACACCGAGTCTGAGCAACTGGACACTGGACACACACACCGAGTCTGAGGAACTGGACACACACACCGAGTCTGAGGAACTGGACACACACACCGAGTCTGATCAACTGGACACACACACCGAGTCTGAGCGACTGGACACACACACCGAGTCTGAGCGACTGGACACACACACCGAGTCTGAGCGACTGGACACTGGACACACACACCGAGTCTGAGGAACTGGACACACACACACACACCGAGTCTGAGGAACTGGACACACACACCGAGTCTGAGGAACTGGACACACACACCGAGTCTGAGGAACTGGACACACACACCGAGTCTGAGGAACTGGACACACACACACCGAGTCTGAGGAACTGGACACACACACCGAGTCTGAGGAACTGGACACACACACCGAGTCTGAGGAACTGGACACACACACCGAGTCTGAGGAACTGGACACACACACACACCGAGTCTGAGCAACTGGACACACACACACACACCGAGTCTGAGCGACTGGACTCACACACACACACCGAGTCTGAGCGACTGGACTCACACACACACACCGAGTCTGAGCGACTGGACACACACACACACACCGAGTCTGAGCGACTGGACACACACACACACACCGAGTCTGAGGAACTGGACACACACACCGAGTCTGAGGAACTGGACTCACACACTGAGTCTGAGCTACTGGACACACACACCGAGTCTGAGGAACTGGGATCGCACAAGTGGACAGTCCAGCAACTCAATCCGTTCTATGTGGTTTGACCGCTGCACCGAGTCCAATCCCCTTCTGGCCGGCTGGATGGGTGGCTGGGTGGATGGATGGATGGGTCGGAGGGTGCCAGGGTGTCGGGGTGTCGGGATGGGGGGGTGTCGGGGTAGATGGGTGCCGGGTGTCGGGGTACATGGGTGCCGGGGTGTCGGGGTGCCGGGGTGTCGGGATGGGGGGGGTGGGGGGGGTGCTGTGAGGAGGAATAGCAGCAACTGCCCAAACTCTTCATTCCTGCTCTGTTCCAAACCACATTTCTGGCTGCCAGCGACACACAACACTCGCCGTGTCCGAAAAACAAGGAAGAGAGGACCAGCGCAAGGGAGAGGTGGAGGGAGAGAGGGAGAGAAGGAGGGGAAAAGAGAGGGAGGGAGGGGGAGAGAGGGAGAGAGGGAGGGGAAAAGAGAGGGAGGGAGGTGAAGAGAGAGGAGAAAATGAAAAAAAAAAGCTCATTCCCTCGCCATTCCACGATCTCCTCCTCTCCTCTCCTCTTTTTTTCTGTTTTCTGTGGAACGAGAGACAACACTTCCTTTCCCAGAACAATCCATCTCTGCGGCTGACAGGACTCCCTGCTATATTTACCCGCCTGCACTACATGACAGCACTCCAGCTGCAGGCTCGCACATGGCCCTGTCAATCATCCTCCACTGGGGGGGGGGGGGGGGGGGGGCGGAGTGCGGCACATTTCCTTTGGCTGTGTCTTTTGTAGTAAAAAAAAAAGGGGGGGGGTATGGAGTATGGAATACACAGTGTGTGTGTGGGGGGGGGATGGAATACACAGTGTGTGTGTGTGTGTGTGTGTGTGTGTAAGTGTGTGGGGTGGGGGTTATGGAATACACAGTCTGTGTGTGTGTGTGTGTGTGTGTGTGTAAGTGTGTGAGGGGGTATGGAATACACAGTGTGTGTGTGTGGGGGGGGGGGGGGGTTATGGAATACACAGTGTGTGTGTGTGTGTGTGTGTGTGTGTGTGTAAGTGTGTGGGGTGGGGGTTATGGAATACACAGTCTGTGTGTGTGTGTGTGTGTGTGTGTGTAAGTGTGTGAGGGGGTATGGAATACACAGTGTGTGTGTGTGTGGGGGGGGGGTTATGGAATACACAGTGTGTGTGTGTGTGTGTGTGTGTGGGGGGGGGGGGGGTATGGAATACACAGTGTGAGTGAGTGTGTGTGTGTGTGTGTGTGTGTGTGGGGGGGGGGGGGTATGGAATACACAGTGTGAGTGAGGTGTGTGTGTGTGTGTGTGTGTGTGTGGGGGGGGGGGGTGTATGGAATACACAGTGTGAATGGAATCACCAAACTTTCAGCAAGATGACAGCTGGGCCATAGAGGAGCACAGGCCACCCAGTGAAATGCCGTCTCTCTCACACACACACACACACACACACACACACACACACACTACTTGCAGAGGCATGCAGGTTACAAAGAAAAGCATGTAGTCATAAGGTCACACACAAAAGAAGCATGGAATTTCACTGTGGAAATCAAATCACACACACACACACACACACACACACACACAGACACACAAACACAGATACACACTCAGACACAATGTACTACACACAGTTCTACTATTGACTGACTGAGGTTACAGACATCCAATAGTGTCTATTGATCATTGCAATTCTCTTTAATCATTTAAAAGTGTAGCCTATGAGTACCATGAAGCCGGGGGAGTTTAGCAGCGTTCACCAGTAAGCCGGTGGAGTTTAGACGCGTTCACCATGAAGTCGGTGGAGTTTAGACGCCATTCACCATGAAGCAGGTGGAGTTTAGCAGCGTTCACCATGAAGCCGGTGGAGTTTAGACGCGTTCACCATGAAGCAGGTGGAGTTTAGACGCGTTCACCATGAAGCCGGTGAGTGTGTGTGTGTATGGTGTGTGTGTGTGATGAGGGCAGCGTGTGTGTGTATGGTGTGTGTGTATGGTGAGGGCAGGCCTTTAATGAGCGTCTCGTCTCTCATCCAGCAGCATTCATAGCCCATCAGAGAGGCCTGACCCCTCTTAGCCTACTGAGCCCCTCACAGCACACAGGAGACTCCACACACACACACACACACACACACACACACCGCCTCGCAGAGGGCATGAGATCCATCTTTATGCTACTGATCCCCTTGACAGTAGACCCAACAGACCCCCCCCCCACACACACACACACACACACACACACACACACTACATACACAGTACCTCAGCCACCATCTCAAAGACCTTACATAGCATACAGCACCTCATACACATCGTCCCATACCCACACACACACACACACACACACACACACACACACCTTTCATTTAATAAGCAGCAGCACACAGTGACAGCACAGGTCAGTGTGTTTTATTCCACTGAGGCAGGAGGGCAGAAAAGGCCTCATAAGGGAGTGATGGGACTACACCAGCGCTACTGACAGCACCGCACACACACACACACACACACACACACACACACACACACACACACACACACACACACACACACACACACACACACACACACACACACACACACACACACACACACACACACACACACACACACACACACACACACACACACACACACACACACACACACACACACACACACACACACACACACACGCACACGCACACGCACACACGCAGTGTACACACACTGCCCTCACCGCACAGTGAAGCTCTACTCTGACCATCCTGAATAGCTATGATGACTACTGTAATGGACTCAACCCTGAGTAGCTAAGACTACTGTAATGGACTCAACCCTGAGTAGCTATGATGACTACTGTAATGGACTCAACCCTGAGTAGCTATGATGACTACTGTACAGGACTCAACCATGAGTAGCTAAGACTACTGTAATGGACTCAACCCTGAGTAGGCTTTCTAGCAGTAGCTATGATGACTACTGTACAGGACTCAACCCTGAGTAGCTATGATGACTACTGTAACTGACTCAACCCTGAGTAGCTATGATGACTACTGTAATGGACAGGACTCAACCCTGAGTAGCTATGATGACTACTGTACAGGACTCAACCCTGAGTAGCTATGATGACTACTGTAACTGACTCAACCCTGAGTAGCTATGATGACTACTGTAATGGACTCAACCCTGAGTAGCTATGATGACTACTGTACAGGACTCAACCATGAGTAGCTAAGACTACTGTAATGGACTCAACCCTGAGTAGGCTTTCTAGCAGTACAGTTCCACTGTTCTGATGCTGCACAAACAAACAAACAAACAAACAAACTAACGACTGGCTACCTCTGAGGACAGGAACGGCAGATACGCAAACACACACAGACACACACAGACACACACACACCACTCCACGTAGGAGCTGAGAAGCACTAACAAGGTCTTTGCTCCTGGGGGAGGGGGGGGGGGGGGGGGGTTCAGCGGATGCCTCCCAGGCCCCTGGACCAGCCGTGCCTGTCCATCTCACACACAACACGACGGAGAGAGAGAGAGAGAGAGAGAGAGAGAGAGAGAGAGAGCAAAAGAGTAGAGCGGACAGGGAAAAAGAGAGAGAGGGAGATAGAGAAAGGGGTAGGGAGGAATGGAAGGAGAGCGAGAGAGAAAGAAAGAGAGAAAGCAGTAGAGAAAGGGACAGAGAGAAAGGGGTGGGGAGGAAGAGAGTGAGAAAGGAAAGGGAGGGGGAGAGGGAGGGAGAGAGAGAAAGAGAGAGCAGAAGAGTAGAGGACAGGGAAAAAGAGATAGAGGGAGAGAGAGAACGGAGTGGGGAGGAATGACAGAGAAAGAAAGATAGAAAGCAGTAGAGGAATGGACAGAGAGAGAGAGAAAGGGGTAGGGAGGAAGAGAGTGAGAAAGGAGAGAGAGGGGGAGAGGGAGAGAGAGAGAAGAGTGGGGAGGAATGGAGAGAGAGAGAGGGAGAGAGAGGAATGGGGAGGAATGGAGAGAGAGGGAGAGAGGGAGGGAGAGAGAGGAGGGGGTGGAATGGAGAGAGGGAGGGGGGGAGAGAGAGGAGTGGGAGGGATGGAGAGAGGGAGGGAGGGAGAGAGGAGTGGGGTAGAATGGAGAGAGGGAGGGAGGGAGAGAGGGAGAGAGGGAGGGAGAGAGAGGAGGGGGTGGAATGGAGGGAGGGAGGGAGGGAGGGAGGGAGGGAGGGAGGGAGGGAGGGAGTGGGAGCTCCAGTTGTGACTCCACATCACATTCTTAATTTCACTATCAATTCTCTCACTGAGTGCCAGAGGGGATGACAACACCATGGCACAACCCTGGATCTCCCAGGGAACGCTGGCCCTCTCTCTCACTCTCACTCACACACACACACGCACGTACACACACACACAAACAAACATCAATTAATCCATTTATTCCAACTGATTCATCCAGGTCACTCACTCCTTCATTGGATTCCACCAGCTCACTCACGCCTTTATGTACTTCCACCAGCTACAATGGCATTCACACCAAGAACAAGAATTATAACGGTAAGAGCAAAAAGCTGTCGCTCTAGCTAATATGAATAACGACGTTCACATAAACAATAACGGACGGCAGTATCGTTAATAGCTAATATGAATGGCGATGATCTCATAAACGATAACTAATAAGAATAACAATGTTCACATAAACTATAACGGACCCCAGTATCGTTTATATCTAGCTAATATGAATAAGGACGTTTACACACAAACTATAATGGACGGCACTATCGTTATAGTTCCAGCTATCTTCATAGTTACCGTCGCTAGCGTGAGTGGCCCTTAACACACTCAGTCATGTGACGGGCCCTGCCCGCTGGGTTGCCATGACGCCGGTCTGTAGTCAGGCAGAGGGCCACGCTGAAGCGAAGCAACAGCAGCATGGGCTCCACTGTGTGTGTGTGTGTGTGTGTGTGTGTGTGTGTGTTGTGTGAACACACACAGTGAAGGAGAGAGTGAGCAAGAGTTTGAGTGTGTGTGTGTGTGTGCAAGAGTGTGTAGGCTTAGTTTAGTTCAGGCTAGATGGAGTTGGAGTTTAACAGTAGGTGGGTTTACACTGACACTTTTATTCCGATTATAAATCAGAAAAATTGCGCAATTAGAATGATGCATATAATCATCTTGATTGGAATGAAACTGCCGATCTGCTTAGAATTTTAATCGGAATGAAAGAAATGTGTACATCGCTCTTATTCCAATTGACCAGCCATGTACAGTATATGGCCAATCAGACTGCCTGCTGTATCTCCTAAAGCAAACATGTAGCAGCAACGGCTGTTCCCATCAAGGACTCCAGAGTGCCTGTCAGCAGCTGATCGCAATAGAATGTAGCCCATGTAAACAGATGCCACAGATTTTTTTATTTGGAATAGTTTAATCGGAATGCCATGTAAACCTGGCTAGTGAGTGGCGGAGTATGTGTGTGTGTGTGTGTGTGTGTGTGTGTGTGTGTGTGTGTGAGAGCAGAACACTTGCACAGCGCACATGTAACATTTACACTAGCGCTGACGCTAATTAGCTAGCGCTCTCCTCCTCCGCCTGGCTGACGAGCAAACAGCCAGAGGCTCCTCCAGAGGAGCAGACACAATACAAAGCCCCCCAGACACACACACACACACACACACACACACACACACACACACACACTATTAATATTGGCGGCCGGCTAAAGGCCACCGCTGCTCACGGTGGAAATCTAAGAGCGCAGCTGCCTAAACACCGCTGCCATCCTGAGACATGCAGGCAAGCAGGTCTAACCAGTGTCCCTCAAGGGCCACCATACGTACGTACACACGCACGCGCACACACACGTACGCACACACAGAGCGGAGAACAGAACCCGAGTCAGACACAACTAGCACAGCAGACTGATGAGCTGCGATCATTGGCATGAATACTGTGTAGTGTAAGTGGAGCTGAGCGTATTGTGGATATAACCCCCATGTTCATTCATCTGTGTCATATTTTGATTTCTTTACTTTAGTGAAAAATACTTTTGTATTAGAAAATGTTATCAATTTAAGGCCATTTATTTTGCAGATCGGAAAAAAAAAAAACCTTGAGGGAGCAGGCTGATGGGTTTCCTTCAGATGGCAAAGAGGTAGTTCCATCACCTGAGGCGAGTGACTTACCTCTCCTGACATAGATCAGGGATGCTGGCCTTCACATGGTGCAATGCAACTTCATCTCACTGTGGATGTGGCCATACAGACGTGCTAGGACGGCAGAGAGAGTGACGTCGCTCCGTCTCCTGCATGTTATGGGAGGGACCTGGTAGTGGACGCTTACCTTTGATGCTGTTCAGGACTTCCTTCAGATGGCTGAAGCTGTTGAGGAGAGGATCCTGTTCTTCGTCCTGTGCAGAGAGAACCAATAACCACTCAAACACGCACAAGTGTGAAAACATGTCTAGCCTGTGTGGTGCCGAGGAGTGTGTGTGGTTGTACCAGGGGAGTGTGTGTGTGTGTGTGTGTGTGTGTGTGTGGAGCCGAGGAGTGTGTGTGGTTGTACCAGGGGAGTGTGTGTGGTGCCGAGGAGTGTGTGTGGTTGTACCAGGGGAGTGTGTGTGGTGCCGAGGAGTGTGTGTGGTTGTACCAGGGGAGTGTGTGTGGTGCCGAGGAGTGTGTGTGGTTGTACCAGGGGAGTGTGTGTGTGTGTGTGTGTGTGTGTGGAGCCGAGGAGTGTGTGTGGTTGTACCAGGGGAGTGTGTGTGGTCCTGGAGTTCCTCTTGATGGCACCCACTACCGTTGCGATCTCCCCTTGAACAATGTAGATATGCTTGTCCACCATGTTGAAATCTGAGAAAGAGAAAAGACAAGAGAATGACTGAACCAAGCCAAACCATTTACACACAGACACACACACACACACACAGACACACACAGACAGACAGACAGACAGACAGACAGACAGACAGACAGTCAGACAGACAGACACACACACACACAGAGCAAGATGATAAACTGTTATGGGATGGATTGTAAAAGCCTAGCCTAGGCTATATGACTAAAGCCTCATGGAAATCTCACACTTAAAAGGGAAAACAGGAAAGAGCCGTTTCCCTGAGAGGCCAATGGGATCAATCCATAACTCAAACATCATCCTGACCACAGACGAGTCCGAGGTACGGTTCAATCTGACAACCAAATCAGCTTAGCAGCGGAGGTTAGCTTAGCAGCGGAGGTTAGCCTAGCGCCGCGCTCCACAAAGCCCTTCCCAATCAGCATGGCCAAACAGTAGCCAAGTAGCCGGCGCGCGGCGCTGCTTAATATTTGAGGAGGTGTTTGAGCATGGATCTGACAATGGCAGGATTAACCTGCGCTGTGCGGGGGGCATGGAGACACAAAGCCACTCCCTCAGCATGCCTGCCCACAAACACACTTCCACCGTGAGGCTGCACAAACACACTTCTCCCTCAGCAAGCCTGCCCACAAACACACTTCTGCCGTGAGGCTGCACAAACACACACTCCTCCCGTGAGGCTGCGGGGCCTGTCCCGTCCAGCGTAAAGCGCGCCCCACCCCTGATGGAGACGGCATTAGCGCCGCGGATCTGTCTCTGTCTCTCGCTCGGCGAGGCCCAATGTTTGAGCTGCACGGGCTCAACCTGTCCATGTTGGAAAATGTGATGGATGATGTGCTGGCTCCAAGCACATGAATTTAATGTGAATGTTTTTTAAAGTGGGACTGCGCCACGTGTACTGTCTGAAGGAGAGCGCGCGAGAGTGTGTGTGTGTGTTTGTGTGTGTGTGTGTGTGTGTGTGTGTGTGTGCCATGTGTACTCGCTGAAGGAGAGCTTAAGAGTCGCCGGCCTCGAGTGTTTACCCAATCCTACACCGTCCACTAACACAGCACACTGACATCAGAGACCATACCAACACACCACAGGCCTACAGTAGGCAACCAGCGCTTTACTCTTCTACATCTCAATGAACTTGCCACATGCATTTATTCAGCAAGGCTAAGTCTACTATAATCAAGCGTAGACAACTCAAATCAAGTATAATGCATTATGTCCCATTTCTACAATATTTACTGGCTATCCACATTCAACCTGTCAGTCCCTGTCAACATCCATTTGAGTTAGCCTCAAGTGCCAACCTTAACAGAAATAAACATGATAAGACATGAAACAGACATGAAATCTTATCTTTGCATCAAAGTCCAGTCTGTATTGGCTGAGTGGTTCAGCAGAGGTATATGGTTATCAGTGTGTCGATGAGCTGCCCTCTCATCACACGCACGTACGTACGCGCACACACACGCACACATACACGCGTGCACGCACACACACACTCGCACACACACACTCACAGTAAGCCAAGCTTCCTCTTGGTGATTTGAACTCATTAAGACATGAGAAGAGGCTGTGCAGCAGTCCACCCACTCACACACACAGCAGTGATGAGGAGGCGGCCATGTTGTCCACCTCCATCATTAGCAAGATGTGAGGCAGCCGACAAGAAAGAAACAGAAAGCTTTTGAGCAACCTGCCAAGATGGCAACGAGCAGACAAAACAACTGCTAAAGTGAGTTGTTCAAAACCTTTCTTTTTAGTAGAGCAGTTTGTAGTAGTAGTTTGTAGTTCTTTAACTCTGTGTAATGTTCTCAATGCAGAGGGATGGGGAAGCGGCCATATTGCTCATCTCCAACATATTATATTAGTATTATATATATAGTATTATACTATATTATATTATAGTATATATAGTATTATATTACCACTAGAGCCCAACAGAGTTAACGACGGGCCAATATTAGGCTTTTTCAATCATATCTGTATCAGCAATTAAAATGGCCGATATTCGTCTTTTTTAGTGATATTCAGTAAGCATGATCTGATCAGTGTCCTTGGGGCCGATAACCAATTACCAAACACTGAAATCAATATCGGCCAACATGCCAATGCACCAGTTGCAAAGATTAAGAATGACTGACAACATTTAAAGGAAACCAAATTTAAAGAATATTAGTAGCTATTTTTGGTCTGTTTTATTTTTCTATATTTTGTTTTATAACATGGATTGTCATATTTGCTTCTGTTGCCAATCCATACTCCATACTGCAGGCCTACTATTAAACAAACAGCTCATTTCCCTTCACAACTCTGCAGAGCCTAATCAAGGACAGGGACGGAATGGGACAAAAAAAAAGAAAATTGACCCGGTACACCTAATTAAATACAAAATCCTTGCATTACCCTTAAATATTCCTATCTTTTGAACTGAGTGTCGTGGATCACTGCAAGTGGACAAATGCAGGCCTCACTTGCTATCTCTCGGACTCAATGGTGATCAGGGCATCATGATCTCCACACTGAGAAAACCATAAATCACTGGATTTACTTTTTACTTACATTTTTATTGTGCACTTTATTGTGTATTGTGTCGGTTTCACATGAATGAAATGACTGGAATTAGTCTAGCATCTCTCTTTCGGTTTACAACGTTGATTATGCCATGGTTACTCAATTTGATCAAGTATTTCCAATGAGATTCTATGAAGTTTACATGAAATATTCATGTGATTTCAATGTCACTGTAATACAGGTGACATGTAAGCTTACTGAGAGTAGGCATTCAGATGTACTTAGTATTGCAACATCAATGTTGGACAATAACTTATATGTTGTGCCACAGTATTAAGAAGCATTCATTGAAAACATGCTATCAAACCACTGATACTTTGTGCATGCTCAACACCTCATGCATTCATGGTGGGAACAAAACATGGTTCAGCTTCAAGCATAAGATACAACTCAGCTCCAAATTCTACTAGTCTCTAAGCATAACCTAGTCTGGTTTTCACCATACTAAGCTCAATCTTTTAAGATGGAACATTAGTCTAGCGAGGCTGCGTTTTGTTTCTACTGCACTTTGCGTCGCTTAAGTTTCGTTATCGTCATGTCACCGGCCAAAACGTGCCAGGACTAGAGTGTGGCCGTTTCTGATTGGAGCCAAAGATTCTGGCAGTAAACAGAGGAGATAGATCTGCTGGTTTCCAGCCCGTGCTGCCGGGCGAAATTCAAATTCCCCGGAAGTTCAGGCAGGGTTCACCCAGCCTAAGCATAACCCTCTTCAAGAAAACTCATGTGAAAACTTTCAGCAACGCTGTTAGCTGCATGATTATCTCATTGATCTTGCCAAGACTCATAGGAACACAATGGAATGGTGACACCAAGGCATCTTATTTCTTAATTTGCCTTAGCCTACTGGTTCAGTACTTAGATGTTTCACATCGATATAACATGATGCTGTTGGATAAATTCATTGGTACAGCAAAATATGTCAGTTCAAATGTAATTACATTGTGTCTAGGACCATGGGTCTGAAACCAGTCATCATATACAGAGCCAAACAAGAAGACTTAAATAAACAAGTTTTCACAGTGGCATGGCATGATGACATGACATGACATCACAGACAAGTGACAAAGTGCTGGCACAGCCTTGACAAACACTTCAATCTCTTACCATAATTCAACAACAACAACTTTAAGCAAGCAAGGACTACAGAAACAGGTGCAGTGTCATACATGTCCTTATTATTGCGGACTATCCTTGTCTCATATGTAAATAAGCATATAAGAAAAACAGGGCTCTTGAGACAATGACCCATGAGTTATTATCTACAAGGAGTCAAATGTGACATGAGGAATTCCCTAATTGTGTGTGGATATCGTTGTCTGCAAGAGCAGAGCCCGACTATAGCTCTACTCTGACTGAACTAGCAATGTTGACAAACAATTTCGAGCTTTTCCACGGACGCAAATAGAACCACAAAACAAGCTAACTGTTATCTGTGGTAATTTAGACCCTTACTCCCCAACTGAACACGAATCATGTTTGGCTGAAGCACTTCTGGCTGATATAACCTGAACAAGCGAATAAATCAATCTAGCTAGATTGTTCTGTCAGAGTCTCATAGGTTGACATGGGCCTGGTCTAGAAAATAAGACGTAGTCAGCCACGTAATTGCAGTGCAGAGCTGGTCTAGTTAGCTTGATGGCTAACGTTAGCTGCTATGTGTAGCATTGCCACAGTTAACTCACAACAATATTAGCATGTTATACACTCGTTAGTGGATGATGACAACAATAAATTAGGAATCAATACAAGAAACATCGTGTTACACTCATGGAAGATACTAAAGACACGTAAACGAGGCATACAACAATGGAATTGCTAGCTGACCGCCGTAGTATCAACAACCATGACTAGCAAGAGGCATTCACTGCTAATGTTATTTTCACCCTGACAGCCCATTGAATATCACCCAAATTATTAGATTTTCATATCGCTGACTTTGACATAGGCTATGTAGATTTAAAACTAAGTGTTAGAACATGTTGTTCATTGAAGTGTCATATGGTATTATTAGTAATAGCGAGGTCCCAATACTATCATTAGCTGGTTGGGAAAGACTTGACAACTGTCAAACTGGTTTGGCTAGCTTGAACTCTCGAACTAGCTAGCTAGGATAATGCTACGCATTGGAAAACACCTACTAACAAGCTAACTAACGCTAGCTAGTTCAAAAAAGGTAGCAACGAGTGTTAGCTGGCTTCGCCTATGGCAATGAAGTGTTTTCAGTTTGGCTTCCCATGTATTTCATATTCTTTCAAATGAGAAGCAATAATCACACAGCCTGTCAGAAAATTTAACAGGTAACATGATGTATGCACCTATCTCTTGTTGGCTAAAGATACCCTACCTGTTCGGGTGCGAATCCAAGATGGCGTTCTGCAGATTTTCAACTGATTAGCTAGCAAACCAGCTAGCTGCTATAGACCAAAAACAAAACTTTCAGTGACAACAATATTGATGTGACGCCCTTTAAACATTACAGTTAATTGAGCGTTTACATCTTAAACAGCTGCACACATGAAATCCATGCCTTAGCTTGGTATTTCACGACCTACTGAGAGGATTTGGCAATGTAGCTTTCTAACCGGCTATCAACCTGAAGCTGGCAACTCAGCCTGTAAACCTACTGACGTGGAAAATGTTTGAGTGCAACCTGACGTGCTGGTTTAACGTTGACAGATGTGGATGCAAACCAATCAGTTTTAAAGATTGTTTCCGGGTCTGGTGTACCTTAACTTTGAATTGAAATGCGTTTGCTAAATTTAAATTTTGCATTCATATTCAGAAGATTCTTCCATAAAATAGCCTAATGTTTTTTTTAGATGTGGCTAGTTGATGGTGCCGACACCAAACGTCGCGTGCAGAACAAAAAAGCTTGGTAACAAGTTTGGTTACACTTCACTGATGACGAAGAGCATCCTCCATCGGCCACATCAGGGTTGAGCGCCTGAACGACATGAGGTATGAAAACATCTGAGTAGGCTACGGTTCTAGTGTGCGAAACTGCATGTCGGTTGAGATTGAATGCGCCTACTTAGCCCGACACTTCATGCCATCATTTCAAAACTGTCATGTGAGATGAGACTGTTGGAGAGTTCTCGCAATGACATCCATGCAGCTGAACAGCCAGGTTCAAAGTTGGTTGACTTTGTTCACAGTCAAGCAAAGATTATGTCTGTCCCACTCTTTGGAGATCTTGACTTAGGCCTTCCAACATATGTTTAAAAAAAAAAAAAAAAAAAAATCTAAAGCAGTTTCATTAAAGGAAGAGAAGGAGCAAGAAACAAGAAAGTGAAAGTGATCATCAGTGTGAGGCATCAAAGGCAAGGACTGATGTGCCATTCAACAATGTCCTTGCATGACCCTGCATGTTCTATAGGCTAAGAGAGGAATCATGCATCACTAAGAGAAACCAAGGAACAGAGCAGAAGAAGAAAACAGGCCTTTGCTTTGGTTGTCTGAAAAAATGTCACCTGAGGCAATGAAGGTGTGAGAGATGTGTCATCTTAAGCATAGAACGCTGCACTTGCCACCAGGAAAAAATAAAATAAAAAAAGCTTGCCACCAGGAAAAAGATGTGACCAGGAAGCAATCTGTAGCTGTTGTTGACGAAAGCACGACGAGTGCTCCAGCAGCTCTCCGGGGCTTTCCAACATGACCATTAAATCCAAATGAGTGATAGCTGTTCAGGCCTAGACTATGCATCGATGGACACTGCAGCTCTGCAACATTCCGCAGCAAAGCTCTAGAAGGCAGTCGAATGTTTAAGAGTGTATGTGTTGAGCATCATAAAAGGCAAGAGAGAGCTACACTAATGTCAAAGGTTTTGAAATACAATAGGCTACTCTTTAGGGTGTCATAAGCTAAAAAGATTCCTGTGCACAGTAGGCTATGGGAAGCTCTTCAGGACTGCTATAAAACCATTCCCAGCGTTAAGGTGGTTGAGAATGCCAAGAGTGTAAAATGCTGTCAAGTTGGCTGCATCGAAGAGCCTGAAATATAAAACATGTAAACAAACAGCTTTTACCCTTTTTATGTTTACTACATTACCCTTAACCCACGTCTGTTTATTCAAAGTTTTCAGTTTTGCTCTGCAGTGTAACAATTGTAAAAAAAAGAGAGAAAAAAAGCCATAAAACTTTAAAACTAAAGTGCACATCCTCACTAATTTGGTAATTAGGAGTCTAGAAGACTGTAACTTCATTGCTCTATCCAAGGTCCTTACAGAGAGAAATGTCCAAGGAAAACTTTTTGTCTTATCAAGACAAATGTCCTCAACCCACTGGCAGAAAAAGCCTGTTTTCAAATGATTTTTATAAGTGCTTTATAAGTAAGTCTCTTTATACTAAAAACAATGATTTTTGATCTTGATATGAGATTAACACTTGTTTAGATTTTATTAGATGAGCTGTTTTGCAGTGTGGATGGCAAAGCCTGTTTCCCCACCATGCAGTATGTCATCCTCAAAAGAAGATGCTGTATGTATGGGGCTTTTCAACTATGCAGTCCGCTGCAAGGACTCTGCGGAAACAGTGAGCATTTACGAGGACCATACTTTTTTTTTTTTAATTTTATTATTATTTTTTTTGGGGGGGGGGGCTTTTTGCCTTTATTATTACAGGATAGTGAAGAGGTAGACAGGAAACAAGTGGGAGAGAGAGATGGGGTGGGATCGGGACATGACCGCAGGCCGGATTCGAACCTGTGTCCCCGTGGGCACTCGGACCCGTTTATGGTACGAGCGCTGTAGCCTGCTGTGCCACAGCGCCTCCCATGAGGTCCATACTTAACCAACTCATCTGTTGGAGTGTTGACCCGTTTCAGAGGAGAAACAGACGCTATTGCTGAAGCAACATGTCATCTAGGGAGGCTTCCTGAAGATGCCACTGAGCTACTGTACTGGGTCACCTGGCAGGCCTTAGTCAAAACATAATAGTTAACATCTTTATAGCAACATCCTCAGCAACAGTTGTGCAAATTATACTCTTCCACTCTTACAGGAACACCGGAGAAGAACCACTCTGTCATCAGTCTTCCACCTTCACTTCATGTGGATACAGTTCTCAAGAATTTCCATGTAAGTAATTGTCTGAAATCCACCACCACCCCACCACCCCCCCCCCCCCCCACACACACCCCCCCCAGCCCTTCGCCATCACCTGACGTGCACCTCCAAAAAACTGTTACCTTGCGTCAAAGCAACGCAGACCAGGACTGTGATTGGTCAGCTCACCTTGCTTCATTAACCTACTGTGGAGGGTATAAACATGCTAGCTTGCTGACATACGCTTTGCAAATAAGCTCAGACACATTTTGGTTACGACGGAGGGATCCGACTGCAAAGTGTCTATTTGTCAGTAACAGTTTGAAAAGAGCACGTTGCCATCAACCAGCACTTTGTGGCCAGTTGTAACCTCAGATTAATTTTCTGGCTACAATAACTAGGCCATTGAAATATACTGTGTCTTGTATACTTGCTCCAAATCTAAGACAGAAAAGGCCAAACAAATAACATTTGTGTTTTAGCATGGCAGTCTATGAAGTCCACTATACGTTTAGGTGATGTGCGACAGACAGAAGTGGCAGAACTTCGTGAGAAGCACAAAACAATCTTAACACCCTGCCCCTGCTGGACTGGGACTCCTGATTCATTGCCTATATGTATCGTATACGATAGTTCTATTCATATGTATAGGGAATAGGGAAGGATATGATAATGCTATGTATCCACGATATTCCGCAGCCAACAATGGGGGTCGCCATGACACCGAGACGGTTTTCTATTTCCGGCGAAGCTGCATTGTATCTGTTTTAACGTGACGGTTTACGGTGCTTAACATATCATAACGCATATAAAAGTCAACTTTTCTATTTTATATCGGTTATATGTGATGCAGTATATACATGCTGAGGGCAGAATTGTCAACATTTCGAAAGAAATCTAAGTTGAGGCATAACCTAGTTTGCTATGGAGAACGCACATGTTAACAGAATGAACGGAAGTTGAAAACCGTATCGTAACCATCGCAACGATACATATTTCCGGGTTGAGGAAAGAGGTGAATAGGGACGTATATACGATAATGCTTTTCATTATACTGTATATAGGGCTGTGTATGATAATATTATTCATATATATAAGGCTGTATATGATATTCATTACCTAGGGCCGTATACGATAATACTATTCATACTGTATGTAGGGCCTATAATATTCATTGCACCTGCAACTCTTACTACAGGCCTGCAACAACTTGGCAAAGAAGGACTTGCTTGGAATGACAACACTCATGCGAGCTCAGTTGAAAGTGGAGCCCTTGGCCACCAGTACAGAGCTGTTCCAGCTGTCAGACATAAGCGCACCCAGATGCACAAGACCATTCAGTCCCCCACGCATACTGTACTGTAGCTCCACCTGAGCAGACCACGGTTCCTCAGCAGTCCACGGGTCGGTTCCTCAGCAGACCACAGGTCCTCAGCAGTCCACAGGTCCTCAGCAGACCACGGTTCCACAGCAGCAGTGGTTGAGCAGTCCACGGTTCCTCAGCAGTCCACGGTTCCTCAGCAGTCCACGGGTCGGTTCCTCAGCAGACCACGGTTCCTCAGCAGTCTACGGTTCCTCAGCAGACCACAGGTCCTCAGCAGCAATGATTGAGCAGTCCACGGTTCCTCAGCAGTTCTCAGCAGCAATGATTGAGCAGTCCACGGGTCCACAGCAGTCCACGGTTCTTCAGCAGTCCACAGGTCCTCAGCAGCAATGGTTGCTGTAAACAGGACAGATGCTGAGACTGGAGCTTCAGATGAATCCTCTTTACAATGTGGACTGATAACACAGTCGAGTCGGAATAAAAATAGAGAATTACAGTAGATGTATGAGCAGAGAGTATACAGACCTCTGCCAATGGCACGTGACAAACAAAGCCATATTTGCCACCAGATGTGTCTGTGTTCAACATGTGCTCTGTTCTGTCAGTGCTACGTTGATGTTGAGCTCCAGCATATTATATTGATATCATATGAACTTTAGCGTTCACATGACATGAGCATATACTGTACAGTATGATCACGTCATTGTCACAGCGGGTTTTAAGTCTACCTTGAACTGTCACGATATTTTGGCTCATAATCAAATCATCAATGGAGAAAATTAATGGGATTTTTTCACTGTTGTATATCTGAAGTGCTAGAACTAATTGTCAGTTGACAAGTAATCAATTAAGTGATGCTGCTCTACAATTAAGCAATATGGCTGAAAGAGTGGGGTTAAAGGATATACGCACAGCTATGGTACGGCCATGGCCATGAGGTCAGAGGTGTGTGTGTGTGTGTGTGTGTGTGTGTGTGTGTGTGTCCGTGTTTTAAGAGTAGGTCAGTGTGTGCCCTATTTCTTTCATTAAACAGCCTCATTTACACTAGGAGGTTTCTCTCTCTCTCTCTCTCTCTCTCTCTCTCTGTATGTGTGTGTGTGTGTGTGTGTGTGTGTGTGTGTTCACTGTAGCAATATGGTGGAAGTGAAATGTGTTGCACTATGTCCAGAGAGAGCTTGTAAGTAAATGAGTATGAAAGAAAAGCATGTTGTGCACTGATATGAATGAGAGCTGTAGTTGAGCTTGAGATAAAAGGTCAGTCTCACAGCAGCTCTCCTGGCAGTGCAGAGAGAGAAAGCAGAGAGAGAGAGAGAGAGAGAGAGCAGAGAGAGAGAGAGAGAGAGAGAGAGAGAGAGCAGAGAGAGAGAGAGAGAGAGAGAGAGAGAGCAGAGAGAGAGAGAGAGAGAGAGAGCTTCTAGGGCAGTGCAGAGAGAGAGAGCAGAGAGAGCTGCGGCTCTCCAGTCAGGACCATGTTCAGTATTTGCTCCTCGGCAAAGTGTTTGATCACCTGCGGCTTTTGTCATTGCTACATTTCGTCTGCAAACAAAGTCACGCCTCTTCTGCGGCAGGTAGCGCTAAAGCGTGCAGCGTTTGGGGCTCGCCGAGCCGACTGTGGCAGACAGTCACAAGCAGACATGCCCGCGGCCCACAGTGGCACACCTGTTCACACATGACATTTGTGACACCGAGCTTCACAAAGGCATTTTAAAGAGAGGCGGCGGTGATTTAAATAACACCACTTAGAGGAGCAAGCCGTGGTGTCCCCTGCCTACTATGAGTGAATCGACCCCCCCCCCCGGATGCTAAAGGAGAAATAGACCTGTGGCTCAGTCTGTGTCTGAGTGCCATTCCTCAGTGTGTATGTTGTGTTTACACAGTAACATAATTCTAGAAATATGGGCAAATGTTATTTTAAACTTCTGTTCCGGGAGAAGTTGCATACATATTTTGGAGACAGCGGCATTTGGCAAACAAACAGCCGGTCGGGATGAATCATGTCCAAACGCTGTATTAGCCAGACATGTCAGGACTGTCATAACACAAGAGTTAGCCAGAGAGCCAGAGATAGCCACGGCACTTCCCCAGAGCACAAGACTCGGACTAAACCTGTTTTAAAGCAACATACTGAAGCTCCTCACCTTCAAATAATCGTTCCAAACTAAGGGTGTATAGGTACACATATTCGTATTGAACTGTTTAGGTACAGAACGTTAATAGTAATCACAGTACCGAACCGTTTAAGGTACAGAACGTTAATAGTAATCACAGTACAGAACCGTTTAGGTACAGAACGTTAATAGTAATCAGAACCGTTTAGGTACAGAACGTTAATAGTAATCACAGTACCGAACCGTTTAGGTACAGAACGTTAATCACAGTACCCAACCGTTTAGGTACAGAACGTTAATAGTAATCACAGTACAGAACCGTTTAGGTACAGAACGTTAGTAATCATAGTACAGTAACAGTAAGTAGGCTTTTTTGTGTGTTGACCATGTTTAAAATTCAATTCAATTCAATTTCCACACAAACAAAGAGGCAGTCCGATATGTCAGTTTAGTCAATTACAAACATAAAAAAACATTTGACACCTTTTCAGAATACTGCAGTTGCACATCAGCAATATTGTCAGTGAACTTTAGGCTAATTTTAGGCTAGAAGTACCTATAGCTTTTCGGTAGTACTGAAACCATACTGAAAAAAAACTGAGGTGCACACAGATTTGTGATTTTCACGCCACTGGCGTACAATAATGAGAATGGAATCTCGGACGTTGGCTCTGTGCACCCGCATGCTTGCTGTTGCCAAACTTCTACGTGTGCAGCACAAAGTGACGTTGTTGTCATGGGATCACAATGTGATGTTGTTGCCATGGGATCACCAGGTGATGTTGTCATGAGTATCACTAGCTATATGATGTTGTTATCATCAGGTGTTGTGTGATACTGACTGTCATGGGTAGGATCACTATGTGATGTTGTTGTCATGGGTAGGATCACTGTCATGTTGTCATGGTTAGGATCAGGACCCTTTCTTCAGTTTCAGGTAATTTAAGTACCCTTTTGTGCTAAATGGGTGTGATGGATAACAACCCAGACACACTTCTCTTCTCTTGGCCTTGGCTTCCATGATCAGTTTTGTTTTTCTATTAACAGGGGGCTGGTCCTTCCTCCACTAAATGGCACCTTACAGGGTGATTTCTCTTTTTTACTTCAGGTGTGTGTGTGTGTGTGTGTGTGTGTGTGTGTGTGAGGTGTATATTTTGACTGCAATAAGAGACACACTTGACTATAAGATTACAGGCCTCAACACGGAAACTCAAAAATAACTAAATCAGAAAGAACACAAGAGTCTCTTAGGTTAGGTCATGATTGGTTCATGAAAGCACAAAAATGAATTCAAAACAAATAGCCGAGATGTGTCAAGTTATTCATTTGTTTCTCTTCAGCTTGCTTCAAGAAGGTTCTGCATTTGATTTGTCTTTGCAGATCTGGTGCACAAATTCGTTGTGTATTCAGACTGTACTCAGACTGTAAACATTTGGTTTTGACTACATTTAGCCAAATGAATATGTAAATATTTACATGCAACATCTTGGAAAATTGGCAAATTGTGTTCAGTGTGAATTTGAGCAACCCATATCATAGACCAAATGTACCACTGACATCATTGTTTCTGAATTAATTCTAATATGTTGAAACCTTCAAAGTGCCGGAGACTGAGTGTTGAAGTGCATTATGTTTACGCTGCCATAAACGGATGGAGTCGGGGAACGCTCTTTCATAACACAGCATCACTCTCGTCTCACTCTGTTGAAATTCAGTCATTCAGAGACTGCCCTGTCTGTTGGAAATCCACCATTTTGCACTCCTCTCCTCTCCTCCCTCATCGCAGAGGCACATTCAGTT
Source organism: Sardina pilchardus (assembly GCF_963854185.1). NCBI lineage: Eukaryota > Metazoa > Chordata > Actinopteri > Clupeiformes > Clupeidae > Sardina > Sardina pilchardus. The sequence goes on along the minus strand of NC_085011.1, from coordinate 2,539,733 downwards.
CTTTGAAAAAGAGCGGTTCTAGCTCACATGGCTTGAAGAACCCTTGGGTTACTAAATTCTGCTAGAACACGAGGTAAAGGTTCACTCTAAGAGCAACAGACCCTGCATGGTATGACCCTTGGTCCCTGGGTCTGTTGAGAAGTACCAATCACTGGTGCAGCTCTCCAAGACTTGCACGTCCACTTGCGGTCACCACAGTCAGATTCATATGATGTACTAAAGCGCACATCACTGCCCACAGTGCTGTCCAGGTGCATGTGGACGTCCGGGACACGTCACGGGACACCGGCTCTTCACAAGGGGGAGCCGTCAGCGTGAGCTCTACTCTACGGAAGCCCAGCGGGACCAGGCAGCTCTGGTGAAATAGCACAAGCCCCCAGCGCTGCCCTGAGTGAGAGCTCCCTTCTCAAAGCCGCTATGCAGAGCTCTGCTACAGCAGCAGCACTGTAGTGATGAGCTATCGCATGAGGGCACGGCTCAGGCCCCAGCTGAGGTGAGTCAGTCTGCTAGAAGACACTGTGTTCCAGTTCAGCATCCAGCAACAGCAGCTCATGTGTTAGTTATGTGTGTGTGTGTGAGAATTCCCTCTGATTACACAGTCACTGTATCATGGTCAGCAGTGTAGGTATATTTCTGTTAGAATCAAATCATTTCAAACTATTTACAGATGAACAGAGAGAGTGAGTGAGAGGGAGGGAGGGAGAGAGAGAGAGAGGGAGAGAGGGGGGGTGAAGTGGGCCGGCCTCTCCTCCGTGCGGACCTGTCTCTCAGGATATTTAGCATAAGTCAGTCCCACTCCGCGTGAGGAGCACGCTCACACAGTCCACAGCTGCCTTCATGTCAGACAACACTCGAGGAGGGAAACTGCCGCCTTTACGCTCACCGCCGCAGGAACTTTCTACATGACGGCAGCAACTATCGCGGAGCATTACTAACGCCAGATAAACTCGCTTTTACCGCGGGATTACTGCCAGCTGAACGGGATTTCATGTAAGTGCGATCTGTTGCGCGGTGCTCTCCATTGTCCGGTGTCTCCATTTGGGTGTTTCATGGGCAGTGGGAGGAAAGGAACTTTATTCTATTTTTCTGTGTCGTCCAGAGGTCTACTGCGCGTAAACCCGATGCCTCGAACAGTGTCTGCGTGCGTAACGTAGGCTAGTCGTTCCCCTAAACTGCCGGCGAGCGAGGTCGGAGAGCCTTGCGCGCATCACTTCTCCGCCACGAAAGGCCTGCGCTTCCAGTACCATTCTCCGTCTCGAATTGGAGAGTCTGTTGGTCACATTCGTGTAAGTGGAGATTCTTGAGCAGTTGAGGGGAGATTAATAGCGTATCATCATGCCGAGGTTACTGAGTCGCTGCGACATTCGCCGTGTATTCCACAGTGTTGGTGCCACCAGCGCAGGTACTGTAGGCTGCGTTTGCAGCACACTTGAAGCTTAACTTTCGTAAATATACATTTGTTCTGACCAGCTGTGTTCATAGTCTTTCTGTCTAGAACACAGCTTGATGTTTTGAAACGTGCGCGGAAGTGAATGTTATTTGAGTTATGTTTCCAACTAGACTTTGGAAAGGGATTTGTATGTGAGGTGTTCTGAAAAGTAAAATATATTTTTACGTTCAAATATAAGTTTTTACAATTAAATGATTGGTCAAACATCCATTTCTGCATGTTTAAATGATGGTGCAGTAGAATACTGGATAGTGGTGGTGTTAAACACAGAACATAACAAGCCACACGAGAGCTCCGAATATCACAGCTTATAGTTTTAGCCAGCCAACATGTCTTGAAACAAAACAAAGTTTTTGTTTTGTTCAAGTTTGATGTCTAACTAATCCTCAATGTTGGTCTGTAAAACATTTGATAGGCTACTCATGCAGTTCGAGAATATTTCAGAGGGCAAAAATATTTGTGGGATCTATCCAAAATTGATAGGTGGCAGGTGTTCTCAAGCCGCAAGAGACCAACAAGAAAAAAAGAATTTTAGCCCCCCCCCCTCCTCCCTCGTAGTCTCTCTCTCTCTCCCCTCTCCCTCTCTCTCTCTCTCTCTCTCTCTCTCTTTCTCTCTCTCTCTCTCTCACATCGTTCTCAGGGAAAAACACTCCGTTATTTTAACCAAGAAATCACAGTTAAAGACCATTTATGTTAGTTGTGTTTTTTATTCATCAGGTGAAGGAACACACATAAACGCATTCAGAATATTGTTATTTTAGCCCGTTGTTAGGCTACTTTATAATAAACTGGAAGGATGCAGTCGTCATGCAGGCAATGAAGCGCTGGAATATTTTTTAAATGTATGAAAATGTGTGTTTCGGTAACAGTAGATCATTGTAGTAGGCCTACACAAGTTTTGTAGTTAATATACTTTACTTTTTAGCCCGTGGTTGCCTTTGTTTATTCATTCAAATAAAGGCAAAGTATATTAGCTTTGCAATCCGTGTAAAATTAGTGGCATAATGACATGAAAAACTATTAGCTAAATAATGCACTGTCTTGATATATATATATATATATATATATATATATATATATATATATATATATATATATATATATATATATATATATATATATATATATATATAAAAATATGGCAACATAAAACATATAATTCTTCTTGCACAATATAGTCTAATCTCGCCATGTCCTTCACATTTCAAAAAAATATATTATAGGCTACGTTCAGGTTGCTAAGGCTAAGATGTGTTGTATTTTTTTTTGTTTGTTTGTTGATTTGATTTTTTAAAGACTAACTGGACAAAACAGTTGGGTACAAACAGATTCGAAATAGGCTAATGTTTGTATTATAGGCTATAAGTAGACCTAATGTAAACCGTATTAATGTCGAAATGACATGATGATGAATGAAAATTCCATCGAATATAGGCTAACGGCAAAACTCTCGTCTCATGGGTCCTTTCCGTGGTGATTTTGCTTCAGTCCACAATTGTGAATTCATCATTGATCCTAGTGTTTTATTTGCCAACAACAGACTGTCAGCAAATGTCACGTTTAAGAATATGGATAACTCCCACCCAAGTTTAAAACACGGAGATGGGCACGCAGCTGAAATAGTCATGTTCAGACCTGTGTTTTTAAAAGTCAGATATGTGTGTATTTGTTTGACTAGTAAAACGTCAGGAGAAAATAATGCCGGTGTATAGCCATGCCATGTTTATTTTTAGTGAAATAAATTACTATAGTCGAATTACTAAATCAATTTAGAAGCCCTGCACGCATTGTCTTTTCTTATTAAATGATTCATAGCCTACAGATTTTTATTATTATTCTTAAATAGGCCTATTGAAATTGGATGCTGACACAAAGACACACATAATGTCAAGATTTAATCCAAACCAAAAGTCCTATACATTTTGATTTATCAAATGCACTTCCGCCTCGCAGGAAATTTGTCCATATTTTGTTTGTTTATTCTCAGAACAGACTAAATAAAGCATCGCCTCCGAAAAGGAGATATTCCCACTGATGTTTAGAGAAAGAGACATGCGCCCCCATCTGAAGTATTTTCTCTTTTTTTACAGTTGACTGCGTAAACACCAATGAAGTTATTTAGAGGATAATATATGGCTAGAGAGAGAATGCTGGAGAACATCGGTTTGTGGACGCGGCGTGCGTGGGGAAAATCGCTCAGTGACACACTCAGTCAAATGCAAATGGATGTTAGAAGGGGAGAAATTAACATCTACAAACATTGGACAGAAATTCCATCTGCCGCCTCTTCGAGAAGGCCCTTAATAAGTTCCCAGACAGCGAAGTGACACACATCTTAATCAAGCCCTAATCCCGAGAATTAATGCTCAGCGCGCTTATGAATAATTCCGTGGTTGATGCCCCTGCGCGCGGAAATGGAAGCAGTCTGCCCGCGTCGTCACCAGCAGATGGACTTGGCAATCTCCTGAAGAATGAGGGGATTTCTGTCTGCAGTTATCTTTTCTTTTATTAGATATATATTTTAATGAGATCCATGTCCCTCTGCTTATGCAAAGAGCTTTCTCTCATGCAAGCCACTGACCTGCGTGGCCAGCACATTACGGCTGCTGTTGTCTTCGAGGTGGTTTAGAACGCATGTGTGGGTTATTTCATAGACATAGATAACCCATTAAAAAATACTAGTTCTTACACTGAACTGCGCAATGGTGTTAACGTGTTAGCCTCCCGGTCAGATTCGACCCTTTATTGTGCTGGTGTTTGTTTGAGATATAGGCCAATAGTGTGGACATACCTTATTGGCATTGTCGCTGATGTCACCTGCAATGTGGCGAGCGTAGGCTAATTCTTTGTCATGTGACTTTTGTTTATGTTTATGTCTCATCTTAGCAGACGCGTTTGTCCAAAGTGACTTATTGTAGCGGCATTAAACATTAGCCTACATTAAGATTGACATTAGCAGATTAATTCAAGTGAATTCAAATGAACAGATCATAGAATGCCCATATGTATAAAAAGACACGAAGGGCCCACATTTGTTTGTCCCAGTTTGGCGTTAAAGGTTCGCATGTGCGCGTCACATCGCATGACGTGATGAGTGAAGTTACAGAACAAAACAGTGACTGAAATTTAAATAAATAAAAAAATAGATCGCTGTCCTCCAAAAATGGCAAATTAGGCTAATTGTTATTATTATTATTATTGCTATTCTCATTCTTCTTATTATTCTTGTTGTTATTATTATTATTAGGCTTTTCTTATCGTCGTTATTATTAATCTTTTTGGTAGCTGTTTTAATGGACAGTGTTGCCAGTAGCCTATACCTACCGCAGATATTAATAGGCTAATTTTGCTTTTTTTTCAGTCGATTAATGTAATACTGTCCCTTAGATATTTTGAAATACCGGTAGGCCTATTTTAGGTCTGTGGGTGTCTATGTGCGGGAGTGGGGGGCGCAATCTGATGTTTTGTCTTAATTATATAGAAAAGACATTTGTGTAGGCTATAGGCCTAGGCCTAATTTTACAAAATCATTTATTATTATTCGTATTATTTCCTTTGCCTACTAGGCTACACACTGCTATTCTCGATCCTTATTTTCATCACTTTGCCATATAGCACGCAGACCAGAGTTTTGTGTGGGCATTCCCATGTTAATACAGCTGAGGGCCGATTTAAGAAATCAATAGCTGCTCGGGGTATTTCTAGTAGCTTAGCCAGCCCTGCTAATTTCTATTACAACTAGGCCTATACAATCTAGCTATATTTATGAATCGATTCCTCAATACTGTTTCCTGTATTTTTTAGAAGTGTCATTATATCAATGTTTGACTAGAAAATAAGTGAAATTCACATGTAGCCCACAGGCTAGCTGGATATCACTATAGTAAACGCAGTAGGCTAAAGTGGATGTCTATTGAGCCGTCTATGGAGCCTCTCTGAACATTTGAGCAGGGCTAAGATGTATCTCACACTTGGAGTTGCTCAGCGATGCCAAAGTTCAGTCTGTCAATAGTTCCTTCTGCAGGTCTAGAATGTGGCGCCCGTGGAGCGGGCCGGGCGAGCGAGGGGGGCGCCATGGGTGTGTGTGGGGGGGGGGGGGGGGGGGGGTAGTAGCCTACTCGCACCTTGTTGTATATGAAATAACTATCTTACGTCACTCACGGCCCGGCCAGAGGGAGCCTAGCCACTGGTCAACCTCGTTGACACGGCCACCATTCATCACTGTCACGCTGGAAATGTGCCCTGTCCATAGTCATATTTCTGAGCGAAACACGGCACTTCTCGGATGGTACTATCTACAAAAGACAGCTGTTCATATCAGGCAAGTGACTTGGTGCTGGACGAGACCGGGGAGTCGTGTTTGTCCTCTGCGGTGACAGTAAAGATTGATGTAAATCCACAGGCGCATCAGGTGGGTCGGGAGCTTTTCCATTTTTGTTCCGTTCAAACTTGCGCTGTGGACCAAGTAGCCTTCATTTCCAGTCAAACTGGTTGTAGGCTAAATTACAAGATCGATCCGGTGATGGAGAGTATAGGACTAAATATCAGCCTAAATATTGATTGGAAAAATAATGTGAAGTGTTTTTTACCTGAATGGTATACCAAAGTTGACTTTTACGCGTCTGGAGTTCCAGGATTCCCCCTGAGAAACCTTCAGAGACTGAATCCATGTGTCTGGTATGATTATTGTCATTGTAGGTTTGAGCAGGACTGTGACGAATATGATGGACTATTGGAAGTGGTCATTATTAGAAAGAACATCCATAGAAAAATATACCTACTAATGTATATGTTGGTCATAGATTTGTATCGAAGCGATTTTTTTATTCAAAGCACAACACGAATGCAACACATTATTCTTAGTCTTGCATTGCAATTTGCGGTCAGTGACTATTCGACATCCAGACACTAACATAACTCTTTCGCCTCTTTAGAGTTGGTTTTGGACTATTTAAAAATTGTGTAAAGGTATCGATCTGCAAGAGCATACAGTGATTAAGTGGTCCAATTAAATACAAAATACTTGAATATTAGTTATATAAAAATACCATTTTTTTTCAGGTAACCTATTCGAGTTCTCTAATTTGTGGAAAGCAAACGTGTGGCTGCAAATATATTTTAAAACCCCACAATGTTCACATGTTTAATTGTTCACGCAGATCGGGTACAGGTAATGTTGCCTGTTGATGAGCCTTGTAATTTGAGTGGAATTGTTTCAGTATAAGGACCACGTTAACGCGGGTCTTGGCCAGATTCATTCAAATGAATGTATGAGCGGGTTAACACTCATTTGGTCTATGCTGTCACATAGCACATTTGGTCCCATCATTCGACTTATATTGGACAGAAGATGTTTTCATGTATTCGGACGATGAGAATAAACATTTCCAGTTGGACTTGTTAATTTCTTAAATGTTTGTCTTACTATATGTAGCCTAACTGTAAAACAACTGGTAGCCTATTTATCATTGCTGTCTGCGGTAATAATGTGCACGGGCACAGTAGTTGGCTAGTCCATCTTCATTTGTCACTTTTAGGGGATACAAAAGTCTTTGATATGGACATTTGTTATGGGGATATAGCTATTTTACGTCAACATATCACACGCTGTCTCTGGGGCCACATACTGCCTACCGTGCATGGGACGTCTTAGTCAGGACCCACAGTACCAGCGGAACCATAATGAGCAGCATAACCTGGAGTAGGCCCAGTGTTAGAGTAGTAAGATAGCGAGTAGTTGGGGGTCTAAAGGTGTTAGTCTGAGGTGAATATGACTGGAATCAAAGCATACTCCTACAGCTCCAGGGTAGCATGACCCAGACCCGAGTCTGTTGTGTGTTCTTAAGGCGATTCCCCCTGCGGCCTTGACAGGAGCACTGAACCGGGGAGGCAATTGGGTACTGGTGTAAACACGCTGAATGTGCTTTAAAGGCTATGCTAACAAACCATCAAAAGCCTTCCCAGCATGGGAAATGAGATGTCAAACGGGACGAAGTTGACTGGGTTTTTTTGGTGACCGAATAATCTTTTTTATTATTATGTATTTATTTTTAAGAAAACATATTTAGAAATAAGATTTGAATATGAATATTAAATAAATCAATTCATGCACGTTTAGGTCTTGGTCTATGTCAGCCTTACAAAAAGACATTTCCCTCGTAAGCTACCTTTGTTTGTAAAATAATCCATTACGCAAATACACATGTAGTGCCTGCAGGAGACTATAGCCTACCCAGCATCACGTGTGAGCGAGTACTGTTAAATCATGTCAGTTTGTTAGCAGGGCCATGCTTTGCAAAAAAGGAGCATCAATCATAGTATACTTAGTGTAACTGCCCCCCCGCCCCCTACCCCCCACCACACACACAGTCGTGCTAACCTGTTGCTCTTTGGGGTCGACTAGGTCAAAAATTCCCCATTTGAAGCGACGCAGTTATGAGGTTTGGCCCTGGAGAGGAAGGAACTCAGACAATCAAAAAGAACTGGCGAGGTCAACGTTATTACGGGGACGCAGGTCAACTATAGTACATACCCGCGCACAAAGAGGGCCAGAGGCCACATAGTCCACGATATGGTCAGTTCTGAACCTTGGCCCGACACCGGCTACAAGGAGAGAGAGAGAGAGAGAGAGAGAGAGAGAGAGAGAGAGAGAGAGAGAGAGAGAGAGAGAGAGAGAGAGAGAGAGAGAGAGAGAGAGAGGGAGGGAGAGAGATCCACGCCGTGTTGTGAAAGCCTGCCACGACATCATAAATCGTGAAGGGCTTTGAGGGAGTGATCGTGGGGCCATATCTTTAAGGTGTTAACTGCGGTTGTATAAATAAACGAGCTGTTATTTTAGGCTCCATTACGCGTCAGCTTCCCTCACGAGGCTGCTATTTAAGTACGAAGTGTCACCATATATTTTACCACCTTAACTATGCGCGACTGCACAGCGCGTCTTTCCACTTCACAATTGTAGCGCATTGCCAGCATTGCGCGCGGTGGAGAGCCATCGGTTTCGTCCATGCCATGCAGAACAGGTAGTGGAACGGCGTATTATCAGGACGTCAGGCTGGGGTAGTTGGCGTTCATGATAAGCTGGCACTGCAGTTGGGGTTTTCCCCTCTCCTGACATTTGTAGCTACCTAATGTTCACCTTCAAGCTGTGTTATATTAGTGATTAAGTGAGTAATCGCTCATCATGTGAAGGCGGTCTTTAAGAAGTTCCCAGAGAGATTATAGCAGAGATGAACTCATGTCCATTTTGATATTGACGCTGCCGGGGTCATTTACATCAAATCTCTGTCAAACCAAAGGGTTGTAGCGCGCACTGCATAAAGCGGCGGTGCCTTTGTTGTTGCGTGGTTATTATGGTCTGTTCGGGAGATGAACTCTGGGAATTGTGCGTTTAGCTGAAGTGTGTCTCATTATTCTTTGCAGATCCTGGCAGTCGGGGTTATGGATTTTAACCTTCTGGCGGACAGCGAGGCCCGAAGCCCAGCACTGTCTCTCTCGGACTCCGGAACCCCTCAGCATGACCCGGGATGCAAGGGTCAGGACAACAGCGGTCAGTCCACATCAGACTCATGACCATGACAGATAACTACAATAACGTACAATATAATGTTCACAGTAATAATAATAATAATAATAATAATAATAGTAATAATAATAATAGTAGTAGCTAATAGTATGAATAATAGCGTTTATTATTATTATTATTATCCTTATTATTATTATTATTATTATTATTATTATTATTATTATCTACATGCACGTGCCGCGATCATGTTTTGAATCGGCCGAATCATGAAAATAAAGAGCTAAACTATAATATAATTATTTATATAATTATAGGCAGGCCTAGAGTAATTATTAGAAATATATGATTAATATACTTTAATTGCCATGAAAGGTTAATGAGATGAGGCCATAATGTCCAAGCGCTAAAAACGGCATAGGTCGACACATTATGTCCGCATCTCTATTCGCTGCTGTGATTCGTTCACATAATAGCAAAGACATTTGGGGGCATATATTTCATGCGAAACATCACTGATTAAATCTTCACGTTTGTCCTTCAAACAAATTAAAACGTGTATGACTGGGGGCTAGGATATTTAATGATTCCACAGCTGATGGCGTTAAAGCGCTTCGTTTAAAATGGAAACTCTTGATGTTTTCTGTGTTCCTATGTTTTAGATTGTAGATTTTGTTAACACGGGGTATTTATAACTCACCACAAAAGTAGAAATATTTTAGTTTATATTTTCTTAGGTACAAGAGGAAACCGAAATAGGGGTGGTTTTGAAACCTTAATGCCCCGTGTTGAACAGCCAAATGTGTTCGGCCGCCTTAAGAACTGTCTATCTCTGTGACAAATGAGGCCGATGGGGAGGGAAAGGCAAACATTTATGAAGTTCGTGCGAACGAACAGACGTCGTGTCAGGCAGTCGGGCGGCGGCGTTCAGCCCTCGTAAGTGTGACTAATGTAAACTTACTACAGACAGTAGAGGTAGGAGCGGCGCGGGGCTTAGGAGAACGCCAGAATGTGAACCGGGGATTACATATTACCGCCCGGGAATGATAACGAGCTACAGGGGCCAAATATTATGGGCTAATAAAATCGTGCTTTCCAAGGCACCAAGGACCATCTCCATTCTCTTTATTTACCTTTGCTCCAACATCAGTGAACATGCTTTTGGAGCAGGGACTCAGTCATATAACATCAGGGAACGGAGGCCACGCGGGTCAATACATGCCGTGATTTTGGAATAGCTGACACTTGGGATAATTTGGACATCATCGCTTGACTTTAACTTCAAGAAATAATAATAATAATAATCAATTAATTAAATTTGACAAACCTTTGCCAGAGAACCCAAAAGCCGGAGCTCGTATTACTGCTCGGAAAGCAGTTCTCTGGTACGAGTTATTTATTTAAAGGGTATTTTCATAAAACGAAACCTCGCCATGGGGACACGTGGGCCATATTCATAGGATATTAAACTGCTTGACCCGAAATAATAAATACTGATGACTCAGAATAAACATCAACTCCAATTGAGAAGTGGTTTCTTTGAGTGATCATCTATTTGTCTCATATCCTGGCTCATGTGAAGAGGACAACGCAACTCAAAATCGCAAGGGAAACAAGACCTTTATCTGCGGTGAGATATTTATATTTGATATGTAGGATATTAGCATAGGCCTAGGCTGAGAGTTTAGCAGCGGCAGCTTCACCCACGAGCCACGACACAGAGGCGCAAAAGGAAATGGGAAGTGAGGAGGAGCGCGTGAACACCGTTTTGGTCCGCCACACCAACACGACAACACGAGCCTCGCGCGCTGATACAGTTCAGATTTAATTACCCCACGGGCAAGTGCCTGACTTGTAGCACTCGTAAATCCTCGGGCATAACGAGACTTCGCGCGCTCTTGACACCCAGTTCAACGGAAACCCGACTGCGTGGCATCAAAGGGCTGAGAATGCGCGCGGACCACACACACGCACACTTTTTAACTCGGATAATTACTTGGGTTTTATGTTAGATAGTTATAGATAAATAGTTAGTAGCTCTATTTATAACTGTTGAGATCAAATCTTTGTCGATATGTAATCATAATAAATGAAACAAGCAGCTAATAAAATATCCTACGGAAATATATTTACAAAAATTGAAAGATAAGTTACTTTAAGTTAATACATTTGGATTTTTAAAGGACTCAACAAGAGGAATGGAGATATACAAATGTCCATACAATAGACCTAAATTGTAAATTGGATTGATTTTTGTTTGACACATTTGCCTTTAAATGATGATTAGTTGCAAATATCTTAAGTGGTGTCCAAGGTGGCTTTGGATAAAAGTGTCTACCAAATAGCATCAACATCAAGGTGTCCAAAGCTGTGGTCAGCGCTAACCCTTCCTATAGCATGGGCTTGTACACCGTCAGTAAGTGAGAGGGTGATTTGGCCTGCTGTGTGTGTAGCCGTACAGTCTTTGTCCAGTCAGCAGGTGGACACTTCAGTGTGTTTGTTATGAACTCATGTGAAGTTGGTGGAAGTCGTGCTGGTCGAGTGTCCGGCGTGTTGGTCCGGCGAGCGCGGGGAGGAGGTGGCGCTGAGCGACGGGGTGTTCTGGAGGGTTCTGGAGTGTTCCGGAGGGTTCCGGGGCTGGACGGACGGACGGACGGACGGACGGCTCCCTGAGAGGCTCACGGTTTAGGGGCACTCCGTGAGACGTAAGCCCTGGCCAAACAGCTCCAGACTCGCCCCGCTCTGCTCCACGCTGCCTTCTGATCCGCGGGGATTACCCTCCCGGCTAATTTCCCCGCCCTGTGGGGTCTGCAATACGCCAAACCAGGAGGGAGGATTCTGGCAGACATAACAAGCACCAGTCAGCAGGGGCCTGCTCCTCAGCCCAGCCGGTGTGTGTGTGTGTGTGTGTGTGTGTGTGTGTGTGTGTGTGTGTGTGTATGTTTGTGTGTGTGTGCTACAGGGGCCAGCTCCTCAGCCCAGCCTGTGTGTGTGTGTGTGCTTCAGGGGCCTGCTCCTCAGCCCAGCCTGTGTGTGTGTGTGTGTGTGTGTGTGTATGTATGTGTGTGTGTGCTACAGGGGCCTGCTCCTCAGCCCAGCCTGTGTGTGTGTGTGTGTGTGTGTGTGTGTGTGTGTGTGTGTGTGCTACAGGGGCAGCAGGGCAACATTACGGACTATTTTTACTCACTCACCTCCCAGGGTGAAGGACCTGCGCAGACACACACACACACACACACACAGACACAGACACAGACACAGACACAGACGCACACACACAAAGACAACCTGAGACAGAGGTAGTGATTTCACTTTTGGGTTGATTTCTATGTGCTGGACTAAAGCAGGTGAAGAGGTGTGTTTGTTTTAGTGTTTAGTGTTAGTGACACATTACAGCAGCTGAATGGGGAGCACGTCACAACTCTAGTCAAAGCGTAGCAGTCACTCTTTCAACCTTCTCCCTCTCTGCATCCCTGATTCTAATGTTGTCATTCTTTCCTATTCCTCTCCCTCTCCCTCTCTCTCTCTCTCCCTCTCTCTCTCTCTCTCCCTCTCTCCCTCCCTCTCTCTCAGACACGGAGAAGTCGCACCAGAACCAGACGGACGAGTCCACCGCGGAGGACGGCTCCCTGAAGAAGAAGCAGCGGCGGCAGCGCACGCACTTCACCAGCCAGCAGCTGCAGGAGCTGGAGGCCACGTTCCAGCGCAACCGCTACCCCGACATGAGCACGCGCGAGGAGATCGCCGTCTGGACCAACCTCACCGAGGCCCGCGTGCGGGTGAGTGGGCACCACACATGGGCATCACACATGGGCATCACACATAGGTACCACACATAGGCACCACACATAGGTACCACACATGGGCACCACACATGGGCATCACACATAGACACCACACCGAGGCCCGAGTGTGGGTGAGTGGGGTGGCGCTACACCACAGCTGGCTCTGCACACATGGGCACCAGGACCCTGATGATGGCGTAGTGCTGAAACGTTGGTAGAATAAAACCTGAGGCATTTTGAAGTTCTGAGTATGCCCACACTTTTTCTTGACTCAAATTATTGTCTACCGCCGTGGGCATCTCAGAAGGTGTGCGTTTACAAACAACATACCACACATGGGCACCTCATATGGGTATTAAAGGAACACTGTGTAGTTCAGTTGCCATGTCGATGCCACATTGATTTGCAATAGTATCTGACATTGGCGACATTGTTGTGTTGTGTGTGATGTGATGTAGGAGGGCATCAGTAGTTGTGTTGTGTGTGATGTGATCTAGGAGGGCATCAGTAGTTGTGTTGTGTGTGATGTGATCGGAGGGCATCAGTAGTTGTGTTGTGTGTGATGTGATGTAGGAGGGCATCAGTAGTTGTGTTGTGTGTGATGTGATGTAGGAGGGCATCAGTAGTTGTGTTGTGTGTGATGTGATCTAGGAGGGCATCAGTAGTTGTGTTGTGGGTGATGTGATCTAGGAGGGCATCAGTAGTTGTGTTGTGGGTGATGTGATCTGAGGGCATCAGTAGTTGTGTTGTGTGTGATCTAAGGGCATCAGTAGTTGTGTTGTGTGTGATGTGATCTAGGAGGGCATCAGTAGTTGTGTTGTGTGTGTGTGATCTAGGAGGGCATCAGTAGTTGTGTTGTGTGTGATGTGATCTAGGAGGGCATCAGTAGTTGTGTTGTATGTGATGTGATCTAGGTGTGTGTGATGTGAGGGCATCAGTAGTTGTGTTGTGTGTGATGTGATCTAGGAGGGCATCAGTAGTTGTGTTGTGTGTGATGTGATCTAGGAGGGCATCAGTAGTTGTGTTGTGTGTGATGTGATCTAGGAGGGCAACAGTAGTTGTGTTGTGTGTGATGTGATCTAGGAGGGCATCAGTAGTTGTGATGTGTGTGATGTGATGTAGGAGGGCATCAGTAGTTGTGTTGTGGGTGATCTGAGGGCATCAGTAGTTGTGTTGTGTGTGATGTGATCTAGGAGGGCATCAGTAGTTGTGTTGTGTGTGATGTGATCTGATCTAGGAGGGCATCAGTAGTTGTGTTGTGTGTGATGTGATCTGAGGGCATCAGTAGTTGTGTTGTGTGTGATGTGATCTAGGAGGGCAACAGTAGTTGTGTTGTGTGTGATGTGATCTAGGAGGGCATCAGTAGTTGTGTTGTGTGTGATCTGAGGGCATCAGTAGTTGTGTTGTGTGTGATGTGATCTAGGAGGGCATCAGTAGTTGTGTTGTGTGTGATGTGATCTGAGGGCATCAGTAGTTGTGTTGTGTGTGATGTGATCTAGGAGGGCAACAGTAGTTGTGTTGTGTGTGATGTGATCTAGGAGGGCATCAGTAGTTGTGTTGTGTGTGATCTGAGGGCATCAGTAGTTGTGTTGTGTGTGATGTGATCTAGGAGGGCATCAGTAGTTGTGTGTGATGTGATCTAGGAGGGCATCAGTAGTTGTGTTGTGGGTGATGTGATCTAGGAGGGCATCAGTAGTTGTGTTGTGGGTGATGTGAGGGCATCAGCAGTTGTGTGTGATGTGATCTAGGACGGCATCAGTAGTTGTGATGTGTGTGATGTGATCTAGGACGGCATCAGTAGTTGTGATGTGTGTGATGTGATCTGAGGGCAACAGTAGTTGTGTGTGATGTGTGATGTGATCTAGGAGGGCAACAGTAGTTGTGTTGTGGGTGATGTGATCTAGGAGGGCATCAGAAGTTGTGTTGTGTGTGATGTGATCTAGGAAGGCATCAGTAGTTGTGTTGTGGGTGATGTGATCTAGGAGGGCAACAGTAGTTGTGTTGTGTGTGATGTGATCTAGGAGGGCATCAGTAGTTGTGTTGTGTGTGATGTGATCTAGGAGGGCATCAGTAGTTGTGTTGTGTGTGATGTGATCTAGGAGGGCATCAGTAGTTGTGTTGTGTGTGATGTGATGTAGGAGGGCATCAGTAGTTGTGTTGTGTGTGATGTGATCTAGGAGGGCATCAGTAGTTGTGTTGTGTGTGATGTGATGTAGGAGGGCATCAGTAGTTGTGTTGTGTGTGATCTGAGGGCATCAGTA
>NC_085011.1:2517221-2519721 GCF_963854185.1 Sardina pilchardus | reverse complement strand
AGCAGAGATTGTTGTCCCCCAACATAATGTGCTGATAAAAAGAGGATTTTTTTTTTTTATTTAAAAATCTGCCAAGTTCTAAATTGTCTTCAGTTCTTAAAAAAAGAAAAAATCTTTAAACTGATTAAAGTGTTTGTTCTACCTTGACATTTGTTACGCTAGGGTTTCATTTTAGTTTTAAATAGTCCATTTCATTTTAATTTATTGCACTGAAACGCTCAGTTTAAATGTGGATATTATTTTGGATTATTTTTGTTTGTATTGAAGCAAGGTGCAAGCAATCCATGATGTTGAGGTTCTTGAGCTCCCACTGAATACATGTGTGATTGCAGCAAAAACAATTACAGATGTATGCCTACAGTACATCATTATGATATACAGTATATATTAACATTCTACTGTTTCAGACGGCAACCTACATATTTTTGACTATAGCGTAGTTCCACCCCACTGATTTTCTCTGATGTGAATGACCCTTACTGGTATCACAGACTCTCTCTTAGTCCAGTCATTGGGTGCTTCTCATGTAAAGTTTATACGTCCTCCCTCGCTCCTCGGGCCTCGATCCTCACTGATCTACATAAAGAAAGATAGACGAAGGGATAGACCATCGTTGTTGCCGCCCCATCATTCTTTATGTAGATCAGTGAGGAGCGAGAGAGGACGTATAAACTTACAAAATATATAACTTACAAAATACTTATAAACTATATACATGAGAGGCACCTATTGTCTTATCTACTCAGACCTGTGTCTGACTTGACCCACAACAGCATCACTGGTGTGCATTTGACCTTTTACACATTACTCCAATAGACTGGCCTCTCCTCTGCCTCATGCCAATGTCTCATCCCCCTCTCTCTCTCTCTCTCTCTCTCTCTCTCTCTCTCTCTCTCTCTCTCTCTCTGTCTCTCTCTCTGTCCCGTGTTCTGTCCAGGTGTGGTTCAAGAACCGGCGTGCCAAGTGGCGTAAGCGCGAGCGGAACCAGCAGGCGGAGCTGTGCAAGAACGGTTTCGGGGCGCAGTTCAACGGGCTGATGCAGCCGTACGAGGACGTCTACTCGGGCTACACCTACAACAACTGGGCGGCCAAGGGCCTGTCCAGCGGCCCGCTGTCGGCCAAGAGCTTCCCCTTCTTCAACTCCATGAACGTGAGCCCCCTGTCCAGCCAGCCCATGTTCTCTCCGCCGCCGTCCTCGCTGCCCTCCATGAACATGGCGACCGGCATGGTGCCCTCGGGGGTGGGGGGGGTGCCCGGCTCCGGCCTCGGTAACCTGGGCAACCTCAACAACCTCAACGGGGGCGGCGGGCTGAACTCGGCGGCGGTGGCGGTTTCCGCGGCGACGGGGTGTCCGTATGCGGCGGCGGCCGCGGCAGCCTCGGCGGGGCCCTACATGTACAGAGACACCTGCAACTCCAGCCTGGCCAGCCTGCGGCTCAAGGCCAAGCAGCACGCCAACTTCGCCTACCCGGCCGTGCAGAACCCCGTGGCCAACCTCAGCCCCTGCCAGTACGCCGTGGACCGACCCGTATGAGCCCCCCCCCCCCCCCCCACCCCCACCCGCCAGCCACCCACCACCCCTCCCCTCCCATCTCCCCCGACACACACACACACACTTACGCACACACACACACTCTTACTCACACACACACTCTTACTCACACTCTTACTCACACTCTTACTCACACACACACACACACACACACACACACACACTCTTACTCACACACACACACACAAACACACACACACACACTCTTACCCCCCCCCCCCCACACACACACACTCTCTTCTCTCACACACACACACACACACACACACACACACACACACACATCCCTCCCGATCAAATCAACCCCACAGTGTAGAAACCAATGAAGTCCATCTGAGTGACGCGACAGGAACAGGAACAGGAACATGGACCGGAATGATGTGATCTGATCTGATCCGCAGAGCCTTCTCTTATTGGACGATTGCACTGCAGAGCCTTCTCTTATTGGACGACGGCACTGCAGGGCCTTCTCTTATTGGACGACGGCACTGCAGGGCCTTCTCTTATTGGACGACGGCACCGCAGAGCCTTCTCTTATTGGACGACGGCACCGGGTGGGAGCGCATGGCCACATAAAAACTGGACAATTCAGCGGACGCATCTCCCTAAAGGACCACACTGAAAGACATTACGGCCAAACAGTCCAGTCCGACAGACCGCAGGGGAGACGGAGCCGGATCGGTCCGGTTCGGTCCAGTTGGGTCCTCCCCGCCGCTGCGGGCCAACGTGTCCGACTCCAGCGCACGGAAGCGAGAGCCTGCGAGCGTTCGCCGCACCGACGGCAAACTCTTCAGCGGTCAAAACTGAAAACTCTTCTAACCAGACGGCCGCTGAAGACCGGGCAACTCGGCATGACCCCCAGAGTGACCACACGGCCAGAGGGGCCAGAGGGGATGTACATAATGAACTATTTGTTTTGTATGTGACAACAGCAATGACGACAACAAA
>NC_085011.1:2507221-2512221 GCF_963854185.1 Sardina pilchardus | reverse complement strand
GTAATTAGTCTCAAAAATATAAACAGAAGACAGACAGAAATGTCAGTTCCTTTTTATATGATGTTCTAAATGAGGATTAAAGAAATTAAAGTGTGGGGATCTGGCTTTGGCAAACTTATTAACAAAACAAATTGATCATTGCCGGAGAAAAGTTATTCATGAGAATTTAATATAGCTCTCTTTAAGGGAGCCATTCACCCGCTCTCACCAAGGAACCAAGAGACTTGTTTTTTATATTATGGAGGCACAAAAGGGAAAGTTGCACTCAGCAATATAACTTTTTTAATATGACTTTGGAGCCTCGCTCGTGTGTGTGTGTGTGTGTGTGTGTGTGTGTGTGACTTTGGAGCCTCGCTCTGAAATTGATTTGGAGCGCTGCTGTTTGGACAGCTGTTTACGAAACGCACGG
Organism: Sardina pilchardus; assembly: GCF_963854185.1. Taxonomy (NCBI): domain Eukaryota; kingdom Metazoa; phylum Chordata; class Actinopteri; order Clupeiformes; family Clupeidae; genus Sardina; species Sardina pilchardus. Next base: position 2,511,812 of record NC_085011.1, on the reverse strand, counting down.
CTCGCTGCAGCCTCTGGCTGAGGAGTCTCTCCGCTCGGCCCCTCGCCTACCACCGCACAACACACCAACGCCAACACCATCTCGGTTTCGCAAGAAAAAACAAAAAAACGTGCGGCTCTCGGTTAGACCCCTGACACTCAGGTCCAGGCCCAGGATGTGTTCAGGTGAGGGATGTGTTCAGGTGAGGGGTGTGTTCAGATGAGGGATGTGTTCAGGTGAGGGGTGTGTTCAGGTGAGGGATGTGTTCAGGTGAGGGATGTGTTCAGGTGAGGGACGTGTTCAGGTGAGGGATGTGTTCAGGTGAGGGGTGTGTTCAGGTGAGGGGTGTGTTCAGGCCCAGGATGTGTGCAGGTGAGGGATGTGTGTGTTCAGGTGAGGGATGTGTGTGTTCAGGTGAGGGTGTGTTCAGGTGAGGGATGTGTGTGTTCAGGTGAAGGATGTGTTCAGGTGAGGGGTGTGTTCAGGTGTGTTCAGGTGAGGGACGTGTTCAGGTGAGGGACGTGTTCAGGTGAGGGGTGTGTTCAGGTGAGGGGTGTGTTCAGGTGAGGGATGTGTGTGTTCAGGTGAGGGATGTGTGTGTTCAGGTGAGGGATGTGTGTGTTCAGGTGAAGGATGTGTTCAGGTGAGGGGTGTGTTCAGGTGTGTTCAGGTGAGGGACGTGTTCAGGTGAGGGACGTGTTCAGGTGAGGGGTGTGTTCAGGTGAGGGGTGTGTTCAGGTGAGTTCAGGTGAGGGATGTGTTCAGGTGAGGGATGTGTTCAGGCCCAGGACGTGTTCAGTTGAGGGATGTGTTCAGGTGAGGGATGTGTGAGGGATGTGTGCAGGTGAGGGATGTGTTCAGGTGAGGGGTGTGTTCAGGTGAGGGATGTGTTCAGGCCCAGGATGTGTGCAGGTGAGGGATGTGTTCAGGTGAGGGATGTGTGTGTTCAGGTGAGGGATGTGTTCAGGTGAGGGATGTGTGCAGGTGAGGGGTGTGTTCAGGTGAGGGATGTGTGTGTTCAGGTGAGGGATGTGTTCAGGTGAGGGGTGTGTTCAGGTGAGGGATGTGTGTGTTCAGGTGAGGGGTGTGTTCAGGTGAGGGGTGTGTTCAGGTGAGGGATGTGTTCAGGTGAGGGAGGGATGTGTTCAGGTGAGGGATGTGTTCAGGTGAGGGATTTGCACTCTGCCGAGGCCATTGTGTGTCTGAGTGGCAATGATGCTCGTTTGGCGGTAAGCCCTCATTATGTGATTAGGGCAGGTATTGCCACGGTGTGGTCCTCGGAGAGAGAGAGAGAGAGAGAGAGAGAGAGAGAGAGAGAGAGAGAGAGAGAGAGAGAGAGAGAAAGAGAGCCCACAGCATCTATAGTCTGTATTTGGCCCCACACAGTCTAGCCTTGGGCATAGGCAGAGGACCACACAGTACCCTTCAGCCACACACACACACACACACACACACACACACAAACATATACAGTCCCACATTCATGTCTTACAACACGCATACACACACACACACACACACACACACACATACATAGTCTCACATCCATGTCTTACAAACAGACACACACACACACACACACACACATAGTCCCACATCCATGTAGTGGTACACACACATACACACTCACACAAATAAAGACATATAGTTGTATACAGTCATGTGCAAATATACACACTCTCTAACACACACACACACACACACACACACACACACATCTGGGAAAGGGTAGGAATATCCAACACTAAAAAGCTCTATCCGCCGGCTCTTCACAGACTCTATTTTTGAATGCTGGCACATTTTCACCACTAATAACAAGAAAAAAAAAAACTTTTTTTTATTACTTCAAAACACACTTGACACAGTGTACCCCAAGGCGGCTTTTTCTTCCCAACGTTTACAGCTCCTCTATTCCTCTCCCTCCCTATCCTCTCTCTCTCCCTCTCTAAATCCCTGTGTTTCTCTCACTCTCTCTCTCTCCCTCTAAAATCCCTGTGTTTCTCTCTCTCTCTCTCTCTCTCTCTCTCTCTCTCTCTCTCTCTCTCTCTCTCTCTCTCTCCTCTCTTCTAAAACCCTGCTGTTTCTCTTGTCTTGGTGGCGGGGTTGGCCATTACTCCCCAACTGTAATACATTAGCGGGGATTAAAATTCCAGAGGTAAGCTCGTAAGATCGACCTGCTGGCTTTCCTACTCCTCTTGCCTCTGGCCCTGAGGCCTGCCCCGGCTCGCACGTTATTTGCCCCCGCCTGGCTCACTCACTTACCCCCCTTTCCCACCCGACAGCCACACACTGCCCCGGCCGGGGCAAATTAATGACAGAGCTCTATCAACGAATGAAAAAGAGAAACCTTTGAAGGATATCAAAGCTTTTAGCCTTTGGGAGACATGGAAGCCGCACTATTCACTGCAGGACGACGGCCGGGCTTTGGAGACGTGCCGTGTGTTGCCGTTTTCTGCTGTGACACACACCATCACTCTGACATCTTCTCACAGAGGAGAGAAAGTTTGTGGGCTTCGTGCCAAGATGGCAAAGGTTGCGACCCAAGGCACCCAGTTTTGACCTCTCACGCAAGAGGTGCTTTCTATAAATAATGAGGGAAAATCCTCAAAGTGAGCAGTCGGGTATGTTGGGAAGGGGAAATGAAATAATATAAATAACACGCTATACTCCAGGATTTCACATCAAACAAAAATACATGACATGGAATAGGGAGCACACACACACACACACACACACACACACACACACACTCAGGATATGGACTGGTTTGTTTTCCTTACTCCAACACAAACCCAGACACCTTTAATTAATCAGTATTTGTACAAGCGAACCCCCAGAAAATGTCGGCCCTTGGGGATATTTTCCGACGGGATTATCCCGGGTTTAGGAGCACCCGCCCTCACAATGACCATCAGAATGCCTCGGCAATAGCATCTGGTCCAGATTACTTCCCCCTCTGTCGCCAACAAACGCCAAACAATCCACTAAGGATCAAACTGAAAGGAGGCCTTTTAAATCTCTCTAAAGTGCATTCTCAAAAAGAGGCATTGTCACTGCGTCACACATTTCTCATAGATAATACGAAGCAATTATGTCTAACCACAGCATGCTATTTCTAGATATTTTAAAACGACGACAGTCTTTAATCTCAGTAAAGTAGCCTACTGTAACAGACGATAAGGAGTAGTTTGGTTTATCTGTGGGTTAAGGTTTTCATTTGAAGTCTTAAAACAGTAACCTCCACAACATGTTAGGCTACTCCGAGGCATGTGTGACTCGAACCTGAGTAAATGTCAACAACAGCTCCTCGCGTCAGCATTTTCAATGAATAGAACAAACTAACCAAAACCTCAGCACCCTGCTTGGAAATATCAAAAGTGTTGTTCTGTTAGAGGGCGATAGTGTTGGCCAAACTGTCAGAGACCCACATTTAGTTACTTGAGGTGTTCACTTCACAGAAATAAATACTCACGAGACGCTCAAAGTAGTTCACTCAGTTGAAAGCGCAGAGACACGAGCTATAATTGCTCTCTGCTGCCATCTATCGGCCGAATTGCTTTGTAGACTAGCCTACTGCACCTCGAGAAACGACCCAAATGCGAGACGCTGTCACCACGCGCCTATCTGTGGCCTGCTTGATATTAGGCTGCTGTGTTTAGCCTACATGACGCTATGCAATCTACCGATCACGAAAGTTCTAAGGAGGACGGTATCTCATTGGCTGTGTTTCAAGGCTGTTTTCTCAAATCGCGTTTCCTCTCCCACTCTGAGAACGATATTTCCACTTTTGAAGCACTTTTACATGCACCAAACTCTCCAGTCTTATACCAAACTATATATTTACAAGACTTTTACAGAGGGGTTTGTTGATATATTATTCCTTACCTGATATATATGACACATTATGCTTAAAAACATGGCAAAAAAGATTCAAGGCTATTGACAGCATATTCTGATTTACAAGACAACAGAAGTATATATCCGTAAATCCCTAAATCCGTAAATCCCGTAAATGTTTCTCCCATCTGAAATATTAACACAATGAAAAAATATTTTTTTAACCTGGCTTTGACCATAGCACAAATTCCATCTTTTAAAATGTATGCAAGCAAATTAGCACATATTTAATGAGTTAATGCGTAATATTTAATGCGATAATGACCAATTTGCATATTTAAACATTAAATTACAGAAAACTTGTAATACATTGTTTTCTTATGTTACAGTAATGTAAGTAATGATTGTAATCAACTGGGGAAGTTTCATCGTGATATCTGATAGTTTAAAAAATGTATCCTATTCACCTGCAGTGTCTCGCCTTCAGGTGTGTAGCTGAGTGTGTGTGTGTGTGTGTGTGTGTGTGTGTGTGTGTGTGTGTGTGTGTGTGTGTGTGTGTGTGTGTGTGTGTGTGTGTGTGTGGTGAACTGTATTTCAGCTGCATAGCCACTTTCTGTACCAGTGTGCTACAGCCAAACTCGAGGTGGACATTTAGGCTTTAACTTCACTCATAAGCAACCCTTCATCATGTACTGTAGACAGATGATCTAATATAGCACTGCTTATGGTTTTGCTTAAACATATTGTAGTACTGTAATATAAAGTAAGAGGGTTT
>NC_085011.1:2482221-2494721 GCF_963854185.1 Sardina pilchardus | reverse complement strand
ATTCATTATCTTACGTACATGTTGGCACTGAAATAGGAGTTGCTTTTCAGCTCATTGTACATGTGTATAGTGACAATAAAAATGCATTCATTCACCATTCGTTCATCATTTCCCCCCGTGGCGGCGACATCATTTCCTCCCGTGGCGGCGACATCATTTCCTCCCGTGGCGGCCACAGTGGCTTCCTGAAGCCGGGCGAGAGCTACGAGGCGTTTGTGGACGCGGAGGTGGACATCGGGGAGGTGACGCACGCCAAGTTCGTGTGGAACAACAACATCATGAACCCCATGCTGCCCCGCTTCGGAGCCACGCACATCCAAGTGCTGCGTGGGCAGGACAACAGGACGTACGTCCACTCCCATTGGCTGAGTGAACCCCTCTCTGTGTTCTCATTGGCTGAGTGAAACTCTCTCTGTGTTCTCATTGGTTGTTTCATTATGTCCCCTTCAGCACCCATCCTTATTGGCTGACTGAGACCTTCTGTCTGTCTGTCTGCTTGTCTGTCTGTCTGTCTCCCTCTGAACCTTTAGACTGTCTGTCCACTCCTATCTGCAGAGAGAGAGAGAGAGAGACTTTCCGTCTCTCTCTGTGTGTGTATTCAGCCCTCAGTTTGTCTCACTTGCTGTCTGTCTGTCCTGCCCTGATTCCTTCTTACGGTATATCCTGTCTGTCTGTCTGTCTGTCTGTCTGTCTGTCTGTCTGTCTGTCTACACTAGACGTGTGAACACACTCAGTCTCACTCTGACCGATTGGGAGAGGAAGGGGTGCCATCTTTGAGCAGGGTCCATCTCTCTGTACATAACACACACTTAGAGCTGAGGGTTGTCCATCTCATCTCTGTTCATAACACACACTTAGAGCTGAGGGTTGTCCATCTCATCTCTGTTCATAACACACACTTAGAGCTGAGGGTTGTCCATCTCATCTCTGTTCATAACACACACTTAGAGCTGAGGGTTGTCCATCTCATCTCTGTTCATAACACACACTTATAGCTGAGAGTTGTTCATACTGGCCAGTGACTTCACAGACCATCACCTGAACCAGAAAACACACAACACACAACACACAACACGAAGCCCCTCCAGCCCTCCCAGCAGTGACTTCCTCATGCACTGAGCTCTTCCTCCTCACGCCGTGCTGCATTAGGGTGAACTCACGACCATCGTCATCCTCACTCTCACGCTGACGCAGTGACTAGTTTTCACCACTGGAGGGAGACACAGCACCACAGCAGAGTGGTAGGGTGTGCAGTGGGATCAGAGACATCTGGGGCTGCTGGAGTGCTGCCTGCTCATCTTCCCTCATTTATCAACCCAGCCGCAGGCACACTAGTGCACTTGGACACGGCCTCAGAGTAGCCTGCAGGCACACTAGTGCACTTGGGCACTAGTACACTAGTACACTTGGACACTACACTAGTATACATTTATCAACCCAGTCGCAGGGACACGGCCTCAGAGTAGCCTGCAGGCACACTAGTGCACTTGGACACAACACAGAGTAGCCTGCAGGCACACTAGGACACTTGGACACTAGTACACTAGTATACATTTATCAACCCAGCCGCAGGTACACGGCCTCAGAGTAGCCTGCAGGCACACTAGTACACTTGGACACAACACAGAGTAGCCTGCAGGCACACTAGTACACTTGGACGCAACACAGAGTAGCCTGCAGGCACACTAGTGCACTTGGACACGGCCTCAGAGTAGCCTGCAGGCACACTAGTGCACTTGGGCACTAGTACACTTGGACACAACACAGAGTAGCCTGCAGGCACACTAGTGCACTTGGACCCTAGTACACTAGTACACTTGGACACTAGTACACATTTATCAACCCAGCCGCAGGTACACGGCCTCAGAGTAGCCTGCAGGCACACTAGTACACTTGGACACAACACAGAGTAGCCTGCAGGCACACTAGTACACTTGGACACAACACAGAGTAGCCTGCAGGCACACTAGTGCACTTGGACACTAGTACACTAGTATACATGTATCAACCCAGCCGCAGGTACACGGCCTCAGATTAGCCTGCAGGCCCACTAGTGCACTTGGACACTATAGTGCACTTGGACACTACACAGAGTAGCCTGCAGGCACACTAGAACACTTGGACACTAGTACAACAGCAACAGCTACCTGCCATCGTGAACACACACACATTCCTACTCAAGGTGTCAAGATGATACAGTATATTGCCCTTTGTTTTATTATTTTTAAAGCCACCTCTACATGCGTGCAAACACACACACACGCACACACACACATTCGACACACACAAATGGGCCTAAACATGATTAGATATCTCTAGATATGAGATACACATTGCGAATGCAAATGCCCAAACTAAAAGCTGTTGATCTCTTCTGTCTGACCAGGTTTGAGTTCTGCGGGGAGGAGCGAGTGCTGGAGAACGTGCTGCAGACCTTGTCACCGTGTGCCTCTCCTTGATACATCACACTCAATCAATCAATCAATCAATTGATCAATTAATCAGCCATATCAATAAAGAACACACACACTATATGCGTGTTTTTGTATTTTCTTATGATCACACGATGAACACACACACACACACACACACACACACACTCAGACACACACACACACACACACACACACACACACACACACACACACACTCACACTGCCTTTCTCTCCTGCACCCCCTCTGTAATGTTGTCACTGTGCCCATCACACACCAGGTTAACTTGCACTTCTCTACAAAGTCAGTTAGTTCCTAATTTCAATCTAAACAGCGACGTTCGATTGAAAGCATCTTCTTGAACAAGCGAGTGAAAAGGCACGAGCCCCACTCCCCCCCGGGCAAACCGAACAAAGGCCGTCTCGCCTCGCGCGCTGCTCTGCGTTGGCAGCCTCGAGCTAATCATTGCTCTCATTTATGTTGACGGAGCGGAGTGTTTTCGCGCCGTTTCAAAAACACAAATTGCCGCTAAATTATATGTTAAGATGCCCCCCGCCTTTTCCTTCCCTGACATCCAAAACCCAGCGAGCCCAAATCCCGCCCTGACGTGTCACATATATGTGTCATTTCAATGGGAGCTCTCGTGCACGCCCGCGCTCTCATTAATCTGTCCGCGTGCCTTTCATCGCCTTCACCGGCGCTGATTGCGTGTCATTGTTTTGGATTCATTTATTTGAATACTCACCCTGTAATCAATGTCACATAAATAGTGCGGGAAGAATAGGCGAGCTGCCATTTTCATCAGGATGCTAACAAAGTGCGTTTAGTGTTCACGCTGACTCGTCCCCGTCTCCCCCATCAGATCCGCACAATGCAGATCAGACAAGTCATGCAGTCCCTGGCGCTCAGCCGAACTACATTAGAGCATTAAACACCGAATTAAGTAGTGCATTTTAGTGTGTGTGCGTGTGTGTGTGTGTGTGTGTGTGTGTGTGTGTGTGTGTGCGCGCGCGCATGCACATATGGCCTACTTCAGTCTCTTTCTCTCTCAAACACACACTCACACACACACACTCAGTCACTCACTCACTCACACACACACACACACACACACACACACACACACACACACACACACACACACGCTCGCGCGCGTTTTCTTTCTTATTGGTCCATTCAGCACAACGGCTAATGACAAAATAGCTCGCTAATTCCTGTAATTACAGTGGGATTGTCTGAGGGAATTTGCGAATGACAGCGTCTCATTTTGATCAGAATGCCGTGGCCCGAGGGCTGGCTTTTCGCTGCGCCGGATAGACAGGTCAAAGCATTAGCGTCGGAGTGGCGACACAAGCCAGACGTTCAAGACGGCACACAAAAGCGCGGTAAAGACGCGAATGCGAGAGCGTCAGATGGAAAAGTTCCCTTTCAGAGACGCGAGCCTTTTAACTCACTTTCGCTGCAGAAGGCCATCCGGGGCGCCGTTATATTGTCTCTGCCTCACAAAGAAGCGCGGAAGGAATGCGAGATGGCCCTAGCGCGTGGTGTTTGCCATATCCAGAGCCGTTAGTCACAATAACCAGTGCGTAGGCTTCCGCTGGCATTGCATCATTTAGCCGCGTAGGCCTATACCTTCAATTTACGGTTCAACTAAGAATAGCCTACATAGGTCTACATTATCAAATATAATTCTACAATAATTCATATCCAAGACAACCATTGCAGAACTGTTGCGCACTAAATGTGGTAACACCAAAATAATGAACCACGCTGTCAGATAATAATCTACTGTCTGAAGTGTAAGCGAGCATCATTAGTTCCTGCCTGACCAACTGTTTTGTTTGGGGCCTATTTAGAGCGCTACAGGCTATTTACCACTGGAAAAAAAGTCTGATACAACTGAGATAAACCAATACGCTTGAAACAGCCGTGCCATCTCGCCCCGTATTATTGTGCTTATGATCCGACAGTTCCCACTGGCCCTACCTACTTCACCGGAGGCTACTCACACATCTCTGTGTGAGAAAGATAAATAAATAATAAAAAAGTAAAACTGCACTGCGCGGGGTTGAGTGTCTCTTCATGGGTACTTGTGTTAAAATAACACACATGGCCGCTATGATTGATTCAGAAGTGGTTGCGTTTAGTTTCATATTCACATTGCTGGATCATAAGCGAGTGTACTTGAGGCTGGGGGGTAATTAAGGATGCGGACGGAGAGGTAACGTTACGTTAGTGGAGGCTATACTGTGCTACGGCTGCCAGTTAAACAGCCCACGGCAGTCCGTTCTAGCTGCGCTGTAAGTGCAAGAAATGAATTCCGTTGATCCATCTCCTCATTTGCATTCGGGCGCACCGATCCTTGACCCTGACACCGCCAAAAAATTAACTCACGTCCATTTGCGCCGAAAGCGGTAATAGCATCACTCACTTTTGACTGACAGCTGTATTTAGCCCTGTTTGGACTATTCGAGGAACATTTTCGTTTTTTTTTTTTTTTTTTTTTTTCTAAACTCAGGTGGATACCAACTCTACACCACATACAGCAGGCTACTATTAGGCGTAAGATATATTTGAAAAGCTATTAATTATTGTCGATCCCCTTTTTAATGTTATTTTTTATATATATATTTATATTATTCAATATTTTAAGTATGTAGTTAATGTATTGTCACAAATCACTGGGTTAGAATAAGAAAAAAACAGATGCCATAATTTAAAGCTAAATTCGTATCTGCACTCAAAAGTATGCGTGAGGCAACTGGTGTATCGACGTATCTATTTAATGCAACTGGGTGTCCTTTATTGCCACTAGATGGCAGTGCTGCTTCTTAAGCAAACTTGTTCCCCATGTCGTCTAGCCCGCCTATATCCTCGGGCCAGTCTGCATGAGAGCTGCCGGAAGTTAGAATTTCAGGCACAGGCGTACACTACCATTGCAATTCAAATTCAACTTTATTCAACACATTATGGCTGGGCTGTATAAATATTATAGGAATTCACGTTGTGGCGAAATGGCTGAATTTGGGCAGTGAGTGGCTAAAATGAGTGTGAGAGGCCAGTCAGTATCTCCTGAACTGGAAGCTGGGGAGGAGAGTGCAGGAAGGGTCAGAGTTGGACTGACTGCACTGCGTTTGGACACAAGGGGTGCCTCCCATCGGTCTTTCACACATCCTCCCCATCTTCCTCGGTCCTCGTCCTCACTGATCTACATAAAGAATGATGGGGTGGCAACAATGGGATAGTCTATCCAGTGTTAGTTATAGATCAGTGGGAACGAGCCTGGAGGACCGAGCATCGAGGATCGAGGGCAGATGTTGAGAGGCACCCATGGAGAAATGTCGAACCAGTAGCTCACAATCAGAGCCAATCCCCTCACATTAGGACGGTCTGCTAACCAATCACAGAGCCGTACCCCTCACATTAGGAAGGTCTGCTAACCAATCACAGAGCCGTACCCCTCACATTAACCAATCACAGAGCCGTACCCCTCACATTAGGCTTTGCACTGAGCTCATTCATGCATTGCACCATGTCACCCTCACAACAGAAGAGACCTTTCACTTCAAGCAGCTTTCTGTAGTGATAGCCTACCTCAAGCACACACACACACACACACACACACACACACACACGTACGCACACACACACTCTCTCTTTATCTCTCTCCTGGCAATTAGAGAGCTTGTTTCAAAGCTACCGGTATCAGGACTATAAGCTTAACAACGTCTTCTTAACTGGGACAACATGAGCAGCACTGCCCTACGCTCTCAAATACTGAACGGCACGATATATGTTTTATGGTTACTGTAAGCGGTTACTCACACACAGATGCTGTATGTTTGGCACGATATGTTTTATGGTTACTGTAAGCGGTTACTCACACACAGATGCTGTATGTTTGGCACGATATGTTTTATGGTTACTGTAAGCGGTTACTCACACACAAATACTGTATGTTTGGCACGATATATGTTTTATGGTTACTGTAAGCGGTTACTCACACACAAATGCTGTATGTTTGGCACGATATATGTTTTATGGTTACTGTAAGCGGTTACTCACACACAAATGCTGTATGTTTGGCACGATATATGTTTTATGGTTACTGTAAGCGGTTACTCACACACAAATGCTGTATGTTTGGCACGATATATGTTTTATGGTTACTGTAAGCGGTTACTCACACACAAATGCTGCACAGCACGATATATGTTTTATGGTTACTGTAAGCGGTTACTCACACACAAATGCTGTATGTTTGGCACAATATATGTTTTATGGTTACTGTAAGCGGTTACTCACACACAAATGCTGTATGTTTGGCAGGATATATGTTTTATGGTTACTGTAAGCGGTTACTCACACACAAATGCTGCACAGCACGATATATGTTTTATGGTTACTGTAAGCGGTTACTCACACACAAATGCTGTATGTTTGGCACAATATATGTTTTATGGTTACTGTAAACGGTTACTCACACACAAATGCTGTATGTTTGGCACAATATATGTTTTATGGTTACTGTAAACGGTTACTCACACACAAATGCTGTATGTTTGGCACGATATATGTTTTATGGTTACTGTAAACGGTTACTCACACACAAATGCTGTATGTTTGGCACGATATATGTTTTATGGTTACTGTAAGCGGTTACTCACACACAAATGCTGTATGTTTGGCATGATATATGTTTTATGGTTACTGTAAACGGTTATTTGACAAATTGGGCTACAGCAGAGTAACGAGCACCTTCACGATGAAGTGAAATTGAGTGAGAGAGCGAGCGAGACGTGCGTGCCGTCAGTCATTCATATGCCTCCACAGGTGCCATTTGATGAGACTGTAGGAGATTGTGTGTGTGTGTGTGTGTGTGTGTGTGTGTGTACTAGTGTGTGTGTGTGTCTCATTCTGGAGACAATGCCTATAAAAGACTCAGTGTTCCAGCCATGGCCTTAAACTAAGCTTCACAATGGCCAAGCCATGTTGATGCCATATTCATTAAGAAGTGGATGCATGTAACCTTCAGAAAGATTATTTCATTTTTTAGAGGCTTATGGAGGTTAAGTGGGCACTTGAGATATAAGCCCCACGTTAATATCAGTGTGAGCCAAGCAGTCAAGGAATGTCAAACTCATCGCTGTACGTATTCACGGAGCCTGAGTGGAGAGAGGAGCTGTACACACAATATGGACTTTTTAAGGTCTCCTGTTAACGAGAACATTTAAGCCAAATAGTCAGAGTGAAGAAAATCATCTTTAAGGCTTTCACAATTGAGAGTTCTAGGCCTAGTGAATGCAGTGCCCTGGTGTGGAGGAAAGGCAACACACACACTCACACACACACACACACACACACACACACACACACACACACACACACACACACACACACACACACACACGCACACACACACACACACACATACATCATACAGTGCAATGCAGCCGTGGATGTAATCCAAACAGGAATGTCGAAACGGCACAGACACACTGACAGTCAATTCCCTCAAGTGAGATGTCAGTGAGGAGTCCAACTCTACCTGCACGCATGAAGGCCGAGGGAATCAGCAGACGCAGAGCAACATGTTTTAAATACACAGAGGTTTTATTGAAGACAGTCGGATGGGGGATACTTGGCATTTGGACAGTACAGTTACAGTTGTTCCTTTTTTGAGTGCAAATGGCAAGAGCAGAAGACTATAGTCAAACCCTATAGGTGACGCAAACACCCACACACACACACACACACCGACTGTGCTGATGAACAGAAGAGGACAGAGAAGAGAGGAGAATAGAGGAGAGGAATGGAGGGAATAGAATAGAGAGGAGAGGAGAGAAGTGCAGTGTAGTGTAAATGAGAGAGAATAGAGAAGAGGAAGGAATGGAGGTATTGAGAGAATAAAATAGAGAGAGGAGGAGAAAAGGAGAGAAAAGAATGGAATAAAGAGAAGAGAGGAAAGAAGAGGAGGGTGAAGCCATCCAGAGGAGTGAAGAGAGGAGAGGAGGAGTGGAGGAGAGGAGAGGAGGAGAGGAGGAGAGGAGATGTGTGAGGAGAGGAGAGGAGGAGTGGAGAAGAGGAGAGAGGAGATGTGTGAAGAGAGGAGAGGAGAGGAGGAGTGGAGGAGAGGAGAGAGGAGATGTGTGAGGAGAGGAGAGGAGGAGTGGAGGAGAGGAGATGTGTGAGGAGAGGAGAGGAGGAGTGGAGGAGAGGAGATGTGTGAGGAGAGGAGAGGAGGAGAGGAGTGGAGGAGAGAGGAGATGTGTGAAGACAGGAGAGGAGTGGAGGAGAGGAGAGGAGTGGAGGAGAGAGGAGATGTGTGAAGAGAGGAGAAGAAGAGAGGAGTGGAGGAGAGGAGAGAGGAGATATGTGAAGAGAGGAGAAGAAGAGAGGAGTGGAGATGTGTGAAGAGAGGAGAAGAGGAGTGGAGGAGAGGAGAGAGGAGATGTGTGAAGAGAGGAGAAGAAGGGAGGAGATGTGTGAAAAGAGGAGATGTGTGAAGAGAGGAGAAGAAGAGAGGAGAGGAGAGTCCCCTGCTCCTCTGCTCCACTGCAGAGCCCCTCCAGAAACAGAAGGAACTGGGTCAGTGAGAGTTCCTCTGACCTGGATCACTGGGAAGCTACACACACTGATGAGTGTGTGTTCAGTCACACCTCCAACTCCACACTCACCAACACACTACTGTGACATGAGTGTGTGTTCAGTCACACCTCCAACTCCACACTCACCAACACACTACTGTGACATGAGTGTGTGTGTTGCTGTGGTACATTGTGCGTCAGAGAGGAGTCAAAACAAAAGACAGTAACGCGTGATGAAATGAATGAGAATGAGATATATTTATGCCTTTTTATGTCACTTTCATACATTTGACATCACATCAGTGGAGTACAAAGAAGCTGTAGATTGAGTGTATCAGGTGGGACATCTCAGCTGCACAAATCAACAATAAACAAGTAAACAAGTAAACAATAAACATGGTCCAGCGTGTGAGAGGAGGAGGAAGTAGAGGAGAGAAACACAGGAAGACAGAAAGTAGATGAGTCCACGCCACACACACAACGGCTCCTCCATTGCTGATTGGCAACAGTTCTTGTACAGCGGTGCTGTTGGGACACCCTCACACCAGCCCTGGGAGTTTCACACACACACACACACACACACACACACACACACACTTCAGGGATGGCGGCGGACATTTGGAAGAGCAGGTGTTGGCCGTTGTGCAGCTCTTGGTTGGAGTCTCGGGGTAAGCACCGGTCGCCACCACTTCAGTTGTCATGGAGATAAGTTGAACTTCGACCCCACTCTCACTGACAGGCAGAGTGAGTAAGTCCTTCAAGGTTGAAAGGTCATGTTCTGAGTTGCCATAGTGACTAAACTCAAATCACTGAATTAAGGTCAACTGTTGGATGAGCAGGTGTTATGCTCAGGCGTGTGTGTGTATATGTGTGTGTGTGTGTGTGTGTTTCTGTGTGTGTGTGTGTGTGTGTGTGTGTGTGTGTGTGTGTGTGTGTGTGTGAATGTCAAACATGCACACATGCCAGTGGACTAACGGCATTTCTCAGTTTATCACTTCCTGGATCAGGGGAGTGGGTGGAGCCAGGGGTGGTTTGTGGGAAATGGGGGTGTGGCTTCAGATGGCATTGAAAGCACAGTCCCTCTTGGTTCCCCCGTAACCCAGCAACCCTTGGCGGCTCCAGGGAGTGAGGAAGAGTAGCGGGACAGAGGAGGAAGAGTCTTTGTTGGTCACCCGGTGTGCAGTTCAGTTCAGTTGTCATGCGGGTCGTGCATAGCTTCAGCGCAGTGCCACAGGACATGGGGGCCAGATCACACACACTAGCGAGCGCACACTTCGCTCTTTAGCTTCAGCAACAGCAGGGGAAAGCAAGGTGTTGACGTACATTATCAGCCAATCAGAAAAGAGATCCCCCATGCTTCAGACGAGGAAAGAAAGGCTCCCATTGGACCGTTTTCAACAGTTTGCCTCCAAACAGCCAATGATGTGACTTCCGTGATGCGACACAAACACTAGCATTCCACTGGTTAAGCTCTGCTAAAGAGAACACACTGTTCAACCCCCATAAATCCTCAGAGCCAATCATATTGCAGCGTCTTGAGGGGTCTTTGCCAGCCATGCTTCTAACTGATTACTAAGAAGCTGAAGGGATTGACGAGGGATGTGATACGGTAGAATATTTAGGCACTATTCTGATTATAAGATTATTACATTTCAAAAGGCCTTCCTAAGGACATACATAAGATTGAGTTTTTAGAGCGTGTGGTCTGTGTGTCGATATGGTGAGATCATTCTTGGTGACGGGTGCTTCCAGGCAAGATTGGTGGGCATGCTAACGCTATGCCAGCCTCTTTTAGGAAGAGCGCTGTTTTGAGTCAGTCAGTGCCGTATGGACCCAACTGTTTACACACACCTGGAGCACGGCATGATTTGCTCTTACTGTACACACACCTAGAGCACGGCATGAGTTGCTCTTACTGTACACAAAAAGGTTTAAAATATTAAAAGTGTAGTTGGTTACTGTTGTGGATAAATGATGCAAACGGATGAGACTGAGAGTGATGGTTTGTGTGAGTTGGGTTTTTTTATTGAGTATTTTGGTGTGAGTTGTTGAAGCAGAACCACTGGGTGAGTGAAGCATGATGCTAAACAGAAAGGGCTAATTGCTCTCATTAGCGAGCTCTGCTATTGCTTATAGTTAAGGTTCAGGAATGATGGAGACTACACAACCAGGGCCACCCGATTAGCTCTCTCTGCCCAAATCAAAACACAGAATCCCTCAATTCAAAGCGCACAAGCACAACCATTAGTCATGTTAAGGGCGAAGGTATTCAAGTTTTTTTTCTTTCTCTTTGAAAAAAAAGCAAAGTTGATTCCAGAGCCACATGTAGGCGTCATACATTCTCTCATTCGGACATCTTTTGTTCTCTTTTTCCCATTTTTTTCCCTCCCGTGTTTTTATTTATGATTACTATATATATGAGCTGGTGAGGGGATACACATGTGCTTGTAACACACACACACACACGCACACACACACACACACGCGCACACACAAAAGCCTGCGCGTACAGACTCATACAAGCATTTAGGTGTACACACACACACACACACACACACACACACACACTCACTCTAACACACAGCCACACCGTTCATGCTCTGCTTTTTAAGCTGCTAAAATAAGGCTAAAAACCTGTACAATATCCTTTTAAATACTGTATATACAGAAATAAACAGGCATATTTCAAACGTGATTCGTCAACTTGAGGAAGTTTGTCCTGCGCTGCTCTCCGTCCCCACTGGCTTCAGTCAGTCACTGCATTCATCACAAACACAAACACAAACACAAACACAGCTCAGCTCAGAACGCTAGCCAGTGGGAGGACAGCCATGGCTTTTTCATTCGGTTCACTTTGCACACGTAGCGATTAGCGATTAGCGATTAGCAGCAGGTCCTATTTTCTCACAATGACTGATGCTGCGATATGAAATACTTCACATTTGAGGATTTTTCTGTCTTTTCTTTTCAAATCAACATGACTGAACGGGGAGGGGGGAGGGGAGGGGTCAAGCTTCAGCGAGGAATGCGAGAAAGGAAGCGAGATAAACGTCCTGTCGGTTGACAGAATGGACGGAACAACAGGACTGGGATTCTGTCCCAAGGAGCCGTAGCAGAGTGATTTATGAGGAAGTGAGAGGTTCCGAAGTTTTTGGTGAAAAACATTTGGTTCTACGCTAACCAGTCTGGTTCTACGCTAACCAGTTTGGTTCTACGGCAATCACAGTTTCAAAGCTGTGCGAAAACTACAATTCTAGCAAACGTGACTCAGAAGACGACTACAAATAAAGCTAAAAGGTTGCATTGTGTATCACAAAGCCCTTGAGAACACTGCAGCTACGCTAGCCAGCACAGGGTGTTAGAGCAGAACACTTTGAGCTCTCACGCAAAGCATCATGGGAGCAGGGGCGCAGAATCAAGTAGGTCTTAGTGCTGCTACACACAGACCAGTACGGTCTCACACTGCGCTAAACGCTAGAC
>NC_085011.1:2472221-2474721 GCF_963854185.1 Sardina pilchardus | reverse complement strand
GGCTATGTAATGTAGAGATGGGCAGAATATGAAGCTTTGGATAGACAGACCAGTCATGCTAACTAGCGCTTATAAGCAGCCTGGCTATGTCATGTAGAGATGGGCAGAACATGAAGCTGTGGATAGACAGACCAGTCATGCTAACTAGGGCTAATAAGCAGCCTGGCTATGTAATGTAGAGATGGGCAGAATATGAAGCTGTGGATAGACAGACCAGTCATGCTAACTAGCGCTTATAAGCAGCCTGGCTATGTCATGTAGAGATGGGCAGAATATGAAGCCGTGGATAGACAGACCAGTCATGCTAACTAGCGCTTATAAGCAGCCTGGCTATGTAATGTAGAGATGGGCAGAACATGAAGCTGTGGATAGACAGACCAGTCATGCTAACTAGCGCTTATAAGCAGCCTGGCTATGTCATGTAGAGATGGGCAGAACATGAAGCTGTGGATAGACAGACCAGTCATGCTAACTAGCGCTTATAAGCAGCCTGGCTATGTCATGTAGAGATGGGCAGAACATGAAGCTGTGGATAGACAGACCAGTCATGCTAACTAGGGCTAATAAGCAGCCTGGCTATGTCATGTAGAGATGGGCAGAATATGAAGCCGTGGATAGACAGACCAGTCATGCTAACTAGCGCTTATAAGCAGCCTGGCTATGTAATAGAGATGGGCAGAATATGAAGCCGTGGATAGACAGACCAGTCATGCTAACTAGGGCTAATAAGCAGCCTGGCTATGTAATGTAGAGATGGGCAGAATATGAAGCTGTGGATAGACAGACCAGTCATGCTAACTAGCGCTTATAAGCAGCCTGGCTATGTAATGTAGAGATGGGCAGAATATGAAGCTGTGGATAGACAGACCAGTCATGCTAACTAGCGCTTATAAGCAGCCTGGCTATGTAATGTAGAGATGGGCAGAAAATGAAGCTGTGGATAGACAGACCAGTCATGCTAACTAGCGCTTATAAGCAGCCTGGCTATGTAATGTAGAGATGGGCAGAAAATGAAGCCGTGGATAGACAGACCAGTCATGCAGTTTTGGTCTCGGACATCTGGTCACCTCAGAGTAACAGGACTGGACTCATGCAACTCTCTATTACAGTACAGCGAGTGGGAGAGAGGCCACATAGAGCTGATCACACATCTGGCTTCAGTCAGAACGAAACTGCTCACACATCTGGCTTTCCTCACAGCTGGTTGCAACATCAGAGATGCAATATTAGTGGCCAAGCCTCCAGCTGAAACGCAAGGAGGCGACCAGAGCTACAATAGCACATAGGACCAGGGCTGGACACACACAAACAGCACTGACCACGTAGCCAAGCCCACGCAGTCATACATCCCACTGATCTCCAATGCAGAGACTGTTAGCATATGCTATCTATGTTAGCTATGTATATAATATGGCACTGTGCCAGGGGAGGTAGCCATGCTTCCCACAGATCTCCAATGCAGAGACTGTTAGCATATGCTAGCTCAGATATGAACTGTGCCAGGGGTAGCAAAGCTAGCTCTGTACGCTGCATTTTGCACATCATTGTGGGTATCAGGGAGGTTGTGGTGGACTACTGCGCTTTCTCACGATCTACTGTATGCCTGGTGCTGGATGTATTGTTGTATGCTGTACTATAGTGGTGGATGTATTGTTGTACACTGTACTATGGTGGTGCATGTTGTACACAGTACTATAACGGTGGATGTTGTACACTGTACTATAGGTGGATGTATCGTTGTATGCTGTACACAATAGTATGGTGGTGGATGTTGTACACTATACTAAGGTGGTGGATGTATTGTTGCATGCTGTACACAATAGTATGGTGGTGGATGTTGTTCACTGTACTATGGTGTTGTATGTTGTACACTATACGAAGGTGGAGGATTTATTGTTGCATGCTGCACACTGTACTGTACTGCTGGTTGTCTTGTGCTTTTGCTGCGTGTTGTCCAGGGCAGCACATTAGTTTGACCTTTGGGGATTTGACCTTTGGGGATTTGTCAAGTTACTCCATTCATCCTTCGATCCAAAATGCAGCTGCACTCAGCAGCTGTGCTCTCTCCGGTGCTAATCGATACTGCGATCCCTTTCCTCCCCCTGGGGTCCAGAGAAAGATGAGCCCGTCCTGATATGGACCAGCGCCGCAGACGGATGGGTCACCCCCGCGGTGTCGGGTTCTGGCGGCCAGCGTCTCCTAACAGACGCTCCCCGGAGCCGAGGAGCTCTGGCCTCTCATGAGGGCAGGACGACGGCGTGTGCCAGGAAAGCAGGCGGCCCTGAGGGAGGCCACTCAGACAGACAGATGGACGGACGCGCAGACAGACAGGCGGCACACACACACCGCTCCTTCTGTCCGTGTCCGGGTCCACTGAGAGCCCAGTAGAACCCAGTAGAACCCAGTAGAACCCAGAGGAAGAATCACCACTGGACCACCAGAGCTAAGGGTACCAGACAGTGATGTCATCAACAGTGATGTCACCAGGAACCACGCCTGT
>NC_085011.1:2462221-2467221 GCF_963854185.1 Sardina pilchardus | reverse complement strand
ACCATGACTCAGCTCAGTCGGTGTGTGTGTGTGTGTGTGTACTGCATTTGCTGCAGTGAGCAGCGGTGATGTACTTGACCATGACTCAACTACATCTGTGTGTGTGTGTGTGTGTGTGTGTGTGTGTGCTGCATTTGCTGCAGTGATGTACTTCACCATGACTCAGCCAAGTCTTTATGTGTGTGTGTGTGTGTGTGTGTGTGTGTGTGTGTGTGTGTGTGTGTGTGTGCAGTGTTGGGGAGTAACGGAATACATGTACCGGCGTTACGTATTTAGAATACAAATTATGAGTAACTGTATTCCGTTACAGTTACAACTTAAACAGTTGGTATTTAGAATACAGTTACATTGTTGAAATCAATGGATTACATGAGGATACTTCACTGTTTCGAAGTTTATTCACTCTCTAAATAAATTAAGGCAACTCCATGCATTTCCCGGAAAGAAATCTAGATGAAATTGTTTCCATGTTTAAATCCAAGCCCCGTCGTCTTGCGCTAGCCAATTGCACCCGTCAGAACGCAGCCAGCGCGCATTATGGACGCGCTATCGGAGATAACTGACAGCAAATTTGGAGTAAAGTAAGTAAGTGTTGATATTTCCCAAGTAGGCCTATTAACTGCTTACTTCGGCCAATCGGTTATACAGTC
This sequence comes from Sardina pilchardus, assembly GCF_963854185.1. NCBI lineage: Eukaryota > Metazoa > Chordata > Actinopteri > Clupeiformes > Clupeidae > Sardina > Sardina pilchardus. Next base: position 2,466,571 of record NC_085011.1, on the reverse strand, counting down.
TAGCTATCAATAAACATGGTTACAGTACGTGTTGATTTAGACCTACGATGAAACCCATTTTAATAGGCACTGCATTCATTCTGAGGTTTTCATTCCAACTTAAAATAGCTTATGGGTTATTTATTTGTAAGTAGATCTAGGCTATATCTAAGTTTTTTAATAAATTATGGTGCAGCCTATGAAAGTGTATTATTCTTGCGAGTAGCATAGCCTATTTTAACGTGCGGTTTTTGATAGTCATTTAGCGATCACGTTCATTTTTGAGAGCACGATTATGTAGGCCTAGTAGGCTATAGTGTTTACATTTCCAGGTAGCCTAATTTGCGTCCCACCGGTCATATTATCTGCACCCCTCATTTTTACTGAGTTGATGCCACCTAAAATCTCACACACCTTATCATTTCTGGCTATTACGTCCCTGTTCCAACTTGAAGAAGCATCTTCTATTACTACTATAAAACTTTTATAGTTTTATAGTTTTATCAGGTGACTTAGTTGAATTCATATTCTCATACAGTACGTGGGCCGCATTCACCCATTTGGACCAGAAGAACACACCACAATAGGCCTAAACTGGATTTGATGGGCGCATTCCTACACTAATAAAATGCAATTCAATGCGGAAGTATTCCAAGTATTCAGAATACGTTACTCAGATTGAGTAACGTAACGGAATACGTTACAAATTACCTTTTTGGGCATGTATTTTGTATTCTGTAACGGAATACGTTTTGAAAGTATCCTTCCCAACACTGTGTGTGTGTGTGTGTGTGTGCGCGCCCTGCTGCATTTGCTGCAGTGAGCAGCGGTGATGTACTTGACCATGACTCAACTAAGTTTGTTTGTCTGTGTGTGTGTGTGTGTGTGCGTGCTGCATTTGCTGCAGTGATGTACACCATGACTCAGCTTCGTGTGTGTGTGTGTGTGTGTGTGTGTGTGTGTGTGTGCGATGCTGCATTTGCTGCAGTGAGCAGCAATGATGTAAGTACTTCACCATGACTCAGCTATTTTGTTAGTGCCTCTGGCACTGATGATAGCTTCTGTGCGTGAGAGTGTGTGTGTGTGTGTGTGTGTGTGTGTGTGTGTGTGTGCGTACGCCTATCTACAGTGCAGTATACTTTGCCTGGGCACTTTTGTGTGAAACTACCTGTATATCTGGCTTTATACGTGTTTATGTGTATTCTCTGCGTATGTCTTTGTGTTTGTGTCTGTCTGTCTGGGTGTGCTCCTGTGTGTGGGTGTGTGTGTATGTACTTGTACTTGCTTTCTAACTATGTTACCCATTACATTCTCAGCGCACACACACACACACACACACTGCATCCTCCACTGACACTCTGACTTTGGGATAACTCCTCTGACCCTGGGATAGCCCCACGGACAGCTCCAGGGTGCTAACGCCTCAGAACCAGGAACATAGAACCCCAATACTCTACAATGACCATAGAACCCCATAGAACCCCAAAACTCTACAGTGACCATAGAACCCCAATACTCTACAGTGACCATAGAACCCCAATACTCTAGAACACAAATACTCTACTGTGACCATAGAACCCCAATACTACTGCAGGGTGGATGGACTGTGGCACTTTGAGGTATATCTGACACTAAAGGAGGAAATCCCCCCCCTGCTAAACAGGGGAATGGTTCAGCCTGGTTGGGTGTGGAGCCACAGCAGTGTTGGAAACAGCAAGGGCAAAAACATTGTGCAGTAAGAGGGGTGTGCATGTGTGTGTGTGTGTGTTTGTGTGTGTGTGTGTGTGTGTTACAGAGAATCAAAAGCAGACAGAAGAAAAGAGATGAAGTTAAAAAGAAAGAGAGAGAGAGAGAGAGAGAGAGAGAGAGAGAGAGAGAGAGAGAGAGAGAGAGAGAGAGAGAGAGGGAGAGACTCTACCTTCCGCCAGTTCCGACCAGAGCTCCCCTATGACATTCTCCACCAAAAAGGTTCGGCTCTGTCTGTTGCGTCGCACGTTGTCCTTAGCTGCTTAGCGACAGAGAGAAGAGGACTGCGTGTGAGAGGGGCCGCGTGGAAGCCTCGCGTGAAGCAGTGTGTGTGTGTGTGTGTGTGTGTGTGTGTGTGTGTGTGTGTGTGTGTGTGTGTGTGTGTGTGTGTGTGTGTGTGTGTGAAGGCAAGGCTTTGCAGCAGCATGGGACAGAGAAACGGCAGGAGGGGGGGCTCTCAGAAGGTTAGCTGAAAAGGTCACAGTTCAAAGGTCATAGTTCTCCTTAAGGTATCATTGTGACTTCAGGAGACAGCAGCCTGCATGCAGACTCTAGAGGTGCATATTCTGTTGTCACCACACAGAGAGAGTCCAGACACACACACACACACACACACACACACACACATCCCAGTAACATCCCAGTGAGTCCTCCATCTCCTGACCGATGCGATGGATTCTGCTCTTGACCATCATGGATATCTGCCCCATGATGCGTCTAGTCTAGAGGGCAGTGCCCGATATCTGCCCCATGATGCGTCTAGTCTAGAGGGCAGTGCCGATATCTGCCCCATGATGCGTCTAGTCTAGAGGGCAGTGCCCGATATCTGCCCCATGATGCGTCTACTCTAGAGGGCAGTACCGATATCTGCCCCATGATGCGTCTAGTCTAGAGGGCAGTGCCGATATCTGCCCCATGATGCGTCTAGTCTAGAGGGCAGTGCCCGATATCTGCCCCATGATGCGTCTAGTCTAGAGGGCAGTACCGATATCTGCCCCATGATGCGTCTAGTCTAGAGGGCAGTGCCGATATCTGCCCCATGATGCGTCTAGTCTAGAGGGCAGCGCCCGATATCTACCCCATGATGCGTCTAGTCTAGAGGGCAGTGCCCGATATCTGCCCCATGATGCGTCTAGTCTAGAGGGCAGTGCCCGATATCTGCCCCATGATGCGTCTAGTCTAGAGGGCAGTGCCGATATCTGCCCCATGATGCGTCTAGTCTAGAGGGCATTGCCGATATCTGCCCCATGATGCGTCTAGTCTAGAGGGCAGTGCCGATATCTGCCCCATGATGCGTCTAGTCTAGAGGGCAGTGCCGATATCTGCCCCATGATGCGTCTAGTCTAGAGGGCAGTGCCCGATATCTGCCCCATGATGCGTCTAGTCTAGAGGGCAGTGCCGATATCTGCCCCATGATGCGTCTAGTCTAGAGGGCAGTGCCCGATATCTGCCCCATGATGCGTCTAGTCTAGAGGGCAGTGCCGATATCTGCCCCATGATGCGTCTAGTCTAGAGGGCAGTGCCGATATCTGCCCCATGATGCGTCTAGTCTAGAGGGCAGTGCCCGATATCTGCCCCATGATGCGTCTAGTCTAGAGGGCAGTGCCGATATCTGCCCCATGATGCGTCTAGTCTAGAGGGCAGTGCCGATATCTGCCCCATGATGCGTCTAGTCTAGAGGGCAGTGCCGATATCTGCCCCATGATGCGTCTAGAGGGCAGTCCCCGATATCTGCCCCATGATGCGTCTAGTCTAGAGGGCAGTGCCGATATCTGCCCCATGATGCGTCTAGTCTAGAGGGCAGTGCCCGATATCTGCCCCATGATGCGTCTAGTCTAGAGGGCAGTGCCGATATCTGCCCCATGATGCGTCTAGTCTAGAGGGCAGTGCCCGATATCTGCCCCATGATGCGTCTAGTCTAGAGGGCAGTGCCGATATCTGCCCCATGATGCGTCTACTCTAGAGGGCAGTGCCGATATCTGCCCCATGATGCGTCTAGTCTAGAGGGCAGTGCCGATATCTGCCCCATGATGCGTCTAGTCTAGAGGGCAGTGCCCGATATCTACCCCATGATGCGTCTAGTCTAGAGGGCAGTGCCGATATCTGCCCCATGATGCGTCTAGAGGGCAGTACCCGATGATGTGACTACACTCTAAAAATAATGGTGCCAAAATGGGTTCTCCAGAGCGATGCCGTAAAAGCACCTTATACAGTCTGCTTCAAAAGAGCCCTCAAGGCAGTAGTTCTTTGAAGGACCATTTAAGAAAAGGCAGACAGGTATGAAAATAGTATTTCTGAAGAACCATTTCCAAATGTGAAGATCTTTTCACTTGATGTAAAGGTTCAACAAAGTCATGGAACCATACGGTGATGAAAATAACCATTTGAGCACCTTCATTTTGTACAGTGTATGTTGTACCACTCACAGTAATCATCTTCATGGCTGGTGTGCTGGACACTATGATCCAAGAGCCAACAACACTTTTCAAAAGCGATCAGTTAGAGCATGGCAGTTCTCCACATCAGTAATCTGGCCATTGGGTCAAATCACTGGACATCATGATGGGGTGTGTGAGACGCCATGCTGTGTTCACAACGCCTCTGTGTTAAAGCAACACTAAAGCA
>NC_085011.1:2444721-2447221 GCF_963854185.1 Sardina pilchardus | reverse complement strand
ATTGGTTGTTGCAAGGTTGACGAGAGGCAAGCTGAACAGTCAGAGAAAACGCATCCCCCGGGTCCTAAGCACTCCTCTCTACCGCTCCCAGGCTACGCGCGCGCAATAACCTTGTATTAAATAAAAAGTTTAATGTCGCGTATACCGAAATATTGCGGTTTAGGTGAGTCTATTGAACCGAACAGGCCAAACCGAACGGTTCAATAAATTATTGAAAACCGTTGCATCCCTAATCTCAACCAATCAGATCCCAGCATGATGGCATCATTCACAATCACATTCGTGGAGAGCATTGCATCAGACCTTAATTGGTACATGATATTATTCAATGCAAAATATTTTGAAACATAGGTTTGAAAATGAATGTTTTGAGATAAAAAATACAAATAAAATATTATTTTCTAACCAATAAAACCAAATGAGATGAGGCAATGAGGGAAACGACATGAGAAAACGCAGTGACTGGCTATTGTCCCTCAGCAGAGCGCCTTACATAATCTAATAATAGACACTGACCTCAGCAGAGGACAGGAGACACACATTGATGTGTGTGATGTGTGTGTGTGTGTGTGTGTGTGTGTGTGTCACATTCTGCTGTGTGTGATGTGTGTGACGTGTGTGAGCTGAGCTGAGTGTGTTGCTGAAGTGTGTGTGATGATCACCCAGCTGATCCTGTGCTAATTGCATACAAAGTGTGAGTGCTAGCAAAGAGAGCAGCAAGGTTCTCTGCCAAAAGGGGAGACTTGCTAATGAGCTTTTAATGTCTACTGGGAAGGACGTCTGTGTGTGTGTGTGTGTGTGTGTGTGTGTGTGTGTGTGTGTGTGTGTGTGTGTGTGTGTGTGTGTGTGTGTGTGTGCCAGAGAGAGAGAAAGTGTGTGATTGAGAGGGAGAGGACAAATGACTGTCAATTTGAATGTGCTCCTGTATGTGTGTGTGTGTGTGTGTGTGTGTGTGTGTGTGTGTGTCTGTGTGTGTGTGTGTGTGTGTGTGTGTGTGTGTGTGTGTGTGTGTGTGTGTGTGTGTGTGTGTGTGTGTGTGTGTGTGCCAGAGAGAGAGAAAGTGTGTGATTGAGAGGGAGAGGACAAATGACTGTCAATTTGAATGTGCTCCTGTATGTGTGTGTGTGTGTGTGTGTGTGTGTGTGTGTGTGTGTGTGTGTGTGTGTGTGTGTGTGTGTGTGTGTGTGTGTAGGGTACACATGCCTGTGTGGATCAGAAAGCTCCTCATAGAGGAGGCCCTATCTCTGCAGATAATGAATGGAGAAAGCATCTGCTCTGGGAACTGATCTGTCCAGTGTAGCCATGGGCCTGGTGAATACAGTCACATGCAGATGGCTGTAAGCTCGCTTTGCCTAGTCTAGACTAGAAGCTATGTGTCATTAGCTAGTCTAGACTAGAAGCTATGTTTCATTAGCTTGTCTAGACTAGAAGCCTATGTTTCATTAGCTAGTCTAGACTAGAAGCTATGTTTCATTAGCTAGTCTAGACTAGAAGCTATGTTTCATTAGCTTCAAATAACTCACTTTACCTAGTCTAGACTAGAAGCTATGTGTCATTAGCTTCAAATAGCTCACTTTGCCTAGTCTATACAAGAAGCTATGTGTCCTTAGCTTCAAATAACTCACTTTGCCTAGTCTAGACTAGAAGCTATGTTTCATTAGCTAGTCTAGACTAGAAGCCTATGTTTCATTAGCTAGTCTAGACTAGAAGCTACATTTCATTAGCTAGTCTAGACTAGAAGCCTATGTTTCATTAGCTAGTCTAGACTACAAGCCTATGTTTCATTAGCTAGTCTAGACTAGAAGCTATGTTTCATTAGCTAGTCTAGACTAGAAGCCTGTTTCATTAGCTAGTCTAGACTAGAAGCCTATGTTTCATTGGCTAGTCTAGACTAGAAGCTATGTTTCATTGGCTAGTCTAGACTAGAAGCTATGTTTCATTAGCTAGTCTAGACTAGAAGCCTGTTTCATTAGCTGGTCTAGACTAGAAGCCTATGTTTCATTAGCTAGTCTAGACTAGAAGCTATGTTTCATTAGCTAGTCTAGACTAGAAGCCTATGTTTCATTAGCTAGTCTAGACTAGAAGCTATGTTTCATTAGCTAGTCTAGACTAGAAGCTATGTTTCATTAGCTAGTCTAGACTAGAAGCCTGTTTCATTAGCTTTAAATAACTCACACTGTTTGCGCCACAGCCGAGCGACGGCAGCCTCCAGCAGGCTGTTGGGGCTGTCTGAGCTCTGCACTGGTTCTGCCATTTCATTTCATCAGAGCTGGATTTGTCAATATTAGCAGCAAGTTTTCGCTCCTTGATTTCAAGTTAATGCTTTGCACTTCTGATTGGCTGGGCCAGCTGTCAATCTGGGCGGCACTGGCCCCGCCCAGGCCCTTATGCGGCTATACACTAATCCAGCGCAAACTTTATGGGCGCTGCCATCTTGAATATCGCCATTACTGCGTGCCGGCGAGTATGACGAGTGACACTTGCCTGTGCTTTTCAATGA
>NC_085011.1:2437221-2439721 GCF_963854185.1 Sardina pilchardus | reverse complement strand
AGCAGCCACACACACACACACATACACACACACACACTGCTCACCGCTCTTAATCTTTCTTTCATTGCACAATGTGTCTGATATCAGATATCTTTTATATATATTTTAGATCACATACCACAATACAATAACAATGACACATACCCATACCCTTCCTATACCCTACCCCTACCCTACACAACCCTATACCCCTACCCCTAACATATCCATACCCCTAAACCCTAACTCCTACCCATACTCTACCCCTATCCCTACCCTATACCCCTACCCCTAACATACCCTATACCCCTACCCCTAACATACCCATACCCTTCCCATACCCTATACCCCTACCCCTACCCTACACTACCCTATACCCCTACCCTATACCACCCTATACCCCTAACATACCCATACCCTTCCTATACCCTATACCACCCTATACCCCTACCCCTAACATACCCATACCCTTCCTATACCCTACCCCTACCCTATACCACCCTATACCCCTACCCCTAACATACCCATACCCTTCCTATACCCTACCCCTACCCTATACCACCCTATACCCTACCCCTAACATACCCATAGCCCTAACCCCTAACATACTCATAGCCCTAAACCCTAACCCCTACCCATACTCTACCCCTATCCCTACCCTATGCCCCTACCCCAACTCTACCTTCCCCCTAACATACCCCTACCCCTACCCATACCCTATCCCTACTCTACCCCTATCCCTACCCTATGCCCCTACCCCAACTCTACCTACCCCTAACATACCCCTACCCCTACCCATACCCTATCCCTACTCTACCCCTATCCCTACCCTATGCCCCTACCCCAACTCTACCTACCCCTAACATACCCCTACCCCTACCCATACCCTATCCCTACTCTACCCCTATCCCTACCTATACCCTACCCCTAACATACTCCTAACATACTCCTATCCTACCCCTACTCTACCCATACCCCTACCCCTACTCTACCCCTACCCCTACTCTGCCCCTACCCCTACTCTACCCCTACCCCTTCTCGACCCCTACTCTACCCATACCCCTACCCATACCCCTACTCTACCCTTACTCTACCCAGTCCCAGTCCCAGTGTCTCACCTCATGGTGTGGATGCACTCGGGCTCTTTGGAGAAGGCGTATGCGTAGCCACTGGACGTGGTGCCGAAGTCGATGGCCACCACCACTGTGAAGGACGGTCCCGAAGGGGTCTCATCAGTGTCCTGCTGCTGGACGCACGCACACACACACACACACACACACACACACACACACACACACACACACACACACATAAATGCACATGGTTATTTCAAAGTTCACCAATTTTAGTTGGCAGCCTAGTTTGTGTGTAATTTTTGCGTTTTGGGAAGGCATCCTTGGTCTATTATCATATCTCTACATACCAATGTCTCTACATTATTTTGACCACTCCATAGCTTAGTTAGCACTCAACAGTGCCTCTGGGAGATGTAGTCCTGAGGTCAGTCACTTCCTGATTGCTCACCTGAATATGGGTGGGGGAGAGGGGGGTGATCCCAGGGTCTCCCATGCTCTTAGCTGGAGATGGAGCCGCCATTGCATCTGTGGACAGAGAACACGTGTTAGCCACATCACCATTTATACTGTATTATATGCTAGCGTATAGCAGCTAATACTATTAGCCGCCATTGGATCTGTGGACAGAGAACACGTGTTAGCCACATCACCATTTATACTGTATTATATGCTAGCGTATAGCAGCTAATACTATTAGCCGCCATTGGATCTGTGGATAGAGAACACGTGTTAGCCACATCACCATTTATACTGTATTATATGCTAGCGTATAGCAGCTAATACTATTAGCCGCCATTGGATCTGTGGATAGAGAACACGTGTTAGCCACATCACCATTTATACTGTATTATATGCTAGCGTATAGCAGCTAATACTATTAGCCGCCATTGGATCTGTGGATAGAGAACACGTGTTAGCCACATCACCATTTATACTGTATTATATGCTAGCGTATAGCAGCTAATACTATTAGCCGCCATTGGATCTGTGGATAGAGAACACGTGTTAGCCACATCACCATTTATACTGTATTATATGCTAGCGTATAGCAGCTAATACTATTAGCTGCCATTACATCTGTGGTTATACTGTATTATATGCTAGCGTATAGCAGCTAATACTATTAGCCGCCATTAGATCTGTGGATAGAGAACACGTGTTAGCCACATCACCATTTATACCGTATTATATCTAGCGCATTACATCTGTGGTTATACTGTAATATATGCTAGCATATAGCAGCTAATACTATTAGCTGCCATTACATCTGTGGTTATACTGTAATATATGCTAGCATATAGCAGCTAATATCATTAGCTCACCACTGCGTGTGGCAGAGAAGATGGTTTAGTAGATACATCACCAGCCGTGTACACAATGTACACAATGCTCCATCAAGACAGCAGCAAAAAGTCAACTAACCTCCATATCTTAGCAGAGTACAC
>NC_085011.1:2429721-2432221 GCF_963854185.1 Sardina pilchardus | reverse complement strand
GTGTGTGTGGGTGTGTGTGTGTGTGGGGGGGGGGGGACTGCTGAGAGACTGTAACCCAGCACAAATGCTTAGGCAATACAATACACAATATTCAATACGCTATGGTCATGCTAATAAAGCTTGTTTTGAATTTCATGGGGGGGGGGGGGATTCCAGGAACACACACACACACACACACAGCACAGTGAACACACACACACACACACACACACACACACACAACCTGACCACAGTGGCCAGCATCGGCCAGTACTCGCACAGATATCCATCCCCTGCAAAACATATGCACATCCTCCAAACACACACACACACACACCACCCCGGGCGTGCTCACTCCGTAGTTGCGTCTGGAATGTTGGGGTAAAGAGGAAAAAGCGTCTGACAGGAAACAGCCGAGGTCAAAGGTCACGGCTCCTCCTTCTCAGTGGACCTGAGCGCCTCAGGCACGAGAGGTATGTGGGGGAGACGTAAACGTCTGTGTGTGAGTGTGTGTGTGTGTGTGTTTGTGATGTGGGGGAGACACAGAAGATCTCACTACAGGGCTGGAGAGTTATTTGGATAACACATATTAAATGTGTGCATGTGTGTGTCTATCTCGGTGTGTGTGTGTGTGTGTGTGTGTGTGTGTGTGTGTGTGTGTGTGTGTGTGTGTGTGTGTGTGTGTATGCGCCCACACACAATAGATGTAAAATGTGCGTCTGTGTGTGAATATCAGTGAATATAAAAAGCACAGCGGGAAGTGAAGCCTTTTGTTTTTCTTTTCCTCCTACACTCCCTCTATGACCTCTTCCTCTCTCTCTATTTCTCTCTCTCCCTCTCTCTCTCTCCCTCCCTCTCTCTCTATTCCTCTCTCTCTCTCTCTCCCTCTCTCTCTCTATTCCTCTCTCTCCCTCTCTCTCTCCCTCCCTCTCTCTCTATTCCTCTCTCTCCCTCCCTCTCTCTCTATTCCTCTCTCTCTCTCTCTCTATTCCTCTCTCTCCCTCTCTCTCTCCCTCCCTCTCTCTCTATCTCTCTATTCCTCTCTCTCTCTCCCTCCCTCTCTCTCTCTCTCTCTCTGTGGGGGAGTCTGGTTACTGAAAGGCTTGTGTGGCCCCGTGTGCACATGATTTGTGATTCTCCATATAATCTGTGAGTATGTGTGTGTGCACACTGGAAACACTCACAGTATAGTTACAGAATGTTAACCACCCAAGAAAGGATGTGTGTGTGTGTGTGTGTGTGTGTGTGTGTGTGTGTGTGTACTGTAGGTGCAGATATACATCAGTGTGTAGGTGCGGATATACATCAGTGTGTAGGTGTAGATATACATCAGTGTGTATACATCAGTGTGTAGGTGCGGATATACATCAGTGTGTAGGTGCGGATATACAGTACATCAGTGTGTATATACATCAGTGTGTAGGTGCAGATATACATCAGTGTGTAGGTGCAGATATACATCAGTGTGTATATACATCAGTGTGTAGGTGCAGATATACATTAGTGTGTGTGTGTAGGTGCAGATATACATTAGTGTGTAGGTGCAGATATACATCAGTGTGTGCTGTAGGTGCGGATATACATCAGTGTGTGCTGTAGGTGCGGATATACATCAGTGTGTATATACATCAGTGTGTAGGTGCGGATATACATCAGTGTGTATATACATCAGTGTGTAGGTGCGGATATACATCAGTGTGTATACATCAGTGTGTAGGTGCAGATATACATCAGTGTGTATATACATCAGTGTGTAGGAGCAGATATACATCAGTGTGTAGGAGCAGATATACATCAGTGTGTGTGTGTGTGTGTAGGTGCAGATATACTGTACATCAGTGTGTAGGTGCGGATATACATCAGTGTGTAGGTGCCAGTGTGTAGGTGCGGATATACATCAGTGTGTAGGTGCGGATATACATCAGTGTGTGTGTGTGTGTGTAGGTGCAGATATACTGTACATCAGTGTGTAGGGCAGTGCAGTAATCAGGAGCCACGATCGTCCATCACACAGAATCAATGCTGAGTGCCGAATCGTACTGACCAATGCTCACTACAGGACACATGCAATGGACAGCAAGGCTGATCTAGGACACACACACACACACACACACACACACACACACACACACACAGGCTGATCTATGGCCACACAATTAATCAGATCAGCTTGACAAGCATATTTCTTCATAGCCCTTTGATGACGCATATGATCTGTGTGTTAAAGACACTTTGAGTGTGTGTCTGTGTGTCTGTGTGTGTGTGTGTATGTGAGTGTGTGCAGTATGTGTGTGTTCGATGTGCTGTGTGTGTCTCTCTCTCGCTATGTGTGTGTCTACTGTATGTGCGCCTGTGTGTGTGTGCGTGTGTGTGTGTGTGTGTGTGTGTGCGTGTGCGTGGGTGTGTGTGTGTGAGTGTGTGTGCGTGTGCGTGGGTGTGGGTGTGTGTGTGTGAGTGTGTGTGTGTGTGTGTGTGTGTGTGTGAGTGTGTGTGTGTGTGTGTGTGGGTGTGTGTGTGTGAG
>NC_085011.1:2369721-2412221 GCF_963854185.1 Sardina pilchardus | reverse complement strand
GTGTGAGAATCCCTGGATGCAAATTGAGGAATTTAACGAGCTTCTCTCGCCTCGCTGATCCTCAATCAGGACATCTCGGTCCTTTCATCCTCAGCGAGGCTACGTGACTCCGGTCTGGGGCAGAGCACAGCACCCTGCTCGCTCTGCTCGTCCGAACAAAGAGCTCTTTGTGTCCCTCTGCCCAAAGAGCCACGGTGGGGACGAAGCGCACTTACTGTAGGGACACCGGACACAACCAGCGCAGCTACTGATGTGTGCAACTAACAACCGATGGGTCTCTCCACCGAATTTGTATGTAGTAACCTAACCATGGGGCATTCATAGTGAATAGAAGTGGAGAGCTACAGGGTACAGTCCAGGACGCATATAGCAAATGGTCAGCACGGCAAGACGTGCCCGCAGGTTAAACAATGATATGCAAATCCTGCACGGCAACTCCATTAACAAGTACGTGTCACCTTTTTATGTTGGGACAACATCCAGGCGGCACATCCTGGGCCGTTTCACTCGTGTTAGCCTACAAGCACTTGAGCAGCGTGCTGAGTGTCACGACGTAGCCTACTCGTTTGCGTTTCTGAGAAAACGCGGAAGGTGGATCTGAGACATTCGCGTTAACTGAAATGGCTCAGCGTGTGCTCGGTTCAGCCTTTAATCGCTTCCATCTGTCCGAGTGGGCACCGTTTCGCATGCTGGAAGCCGCATCAAGAGCGAGATGCGACGCTCCTCCCGTATTGCATCACAGCAGCCGTCAGAGGCGCAACCGCCCTTCAAAAGGACAGTGGCCGCCCATCCTTTCACATTACTCACAGTCTCAATGTCACTGAAATAGCTTGCGATTGTTAAAAAATAATAATAACGCGCTCATTTCCCTTTTAACTCTCTAGAAAGAAAATGTGAGTAGCGACAGCACACTAAAGTCATAAGGGCGACCAGCTGGCTTTAAAAGGCCTGTCCTTGTGGTTATAAATACATAAATGCACAAATGCTTGGTGTACTGGTAGAGTGTCGCGTACAACCTGAACCTATAGTGCAGTGTGGCCTGTGCTGCAGGTCCAGCTCACCTGGAGTGATGAGGCATGCAGACTTTTGCTGCATTGAGTCAGGACTCCCAGGAGACGTACCACGTGACCCAGCTCTGCATCGCCTGCATCGCTGTGGAACTCGACTGTCCCGTCTACGCATTAATCTGAACCCTCCCGATAAACAAGCCTTCAGCAGCCACCCCAAACCCCCAAGAAGACAGATACCTGTCGTGTAGCAGCATATCGCGACTCATACGGATTCATATAATGTCCAAGGCGCAGAGCGGCAAGCCATTGCTGCAGTGGCCATGGTCTCGAACTCCTAACTAGTAGCCACTGTCCAGGAATAATGAAGACCACACAGACAGGTCATGTTTACTTGTTGAGCAATGCGCGGAATGTCCGAGAGACACATTTCATACTAAGACATAGAGTGGATAAAAGCCACTCCTTATTCTCTGCGAAACATCGTTCGCTTAACGGTATCCTGCGCACTGCATAAGATATTTGGCCAACTAAGTATACTGCGCTCTGCTGCAGCAATTAAAGCATTACAAGTCTGAGCACTTACAGAGAATGCAAAAATGGTCTATAACGTTACCTGATATTATTGAGTCTTTCGCCGATTTTCTTTCGGTCATCACACAGAAACTATGAGTTCTGCTCTTTCCTAGGGTAGCGAGAGACCGCTACACCCTGTAATCCCTACGAGAAGAAACGTCCTTGGTCACTTTCCTGCAGGAATCATTAGCTCTTTTTCACAAGAAACGCGCACTTGAGCTGCTCCTCTCCCTCTCCCTCCTCCCTTCTCTCTCGTCACCAAACCCACTCTAGCTTCAACGGCCTTGCTGCGGATGGCGCACTTAATTAGACATTTAAATGACGGCGTGGAGGATTGAGCCACACAGCCAGGGCGCCTCTTCGGGGTTTTGGCCGGCCGACACCTCTCAGGAAAGGAAGTCGACTTTGCTACTTTCCGATTGTTGGTCCTCCCGGCCCGGCCCCTCCCCTCGAGGCTGTTCTGGAGCGGACTGTTTCTCATTCCACAGCACGCGCCCCGCGAGGTGTTGCAGTCGGTTACCGCCGAACATCACACACACACACACCGCAGCTTTAGGTGCGCACCCCAGAGAAGGTCGCTCACCTTGGAAAATTATGTAAAACAAAAAGCTGTCCATATCATCCCAAGGACGACTTTAAGAAAGCAGAATGATATCCTTTCACGGTATAATACCATGGACTTGTTAGAGACACATCACCTGAACAGTTGAACAGTAGCTTACACCGGATAATATTGAATTTGAAAGAGTATTTGAATGAAGCTCTTCACTCATTTATGAGACTAAAGATGAGATAGATAACATATGATTCAGTGTTGTTGACACCTCTGCCATGTGATTGCTCTAATCCAGTGGCTCCCAAACTGGGGTCCGGGGACCCCATTAGGGACCGCCAGAGATTGTAGGGGGTTCACACAATGTTGCCTGGGCTGAGGTTGTCTTGTGAGGTTACCAAAATTATATGTGCGCATATTAAATGTATGAAGTCCCAATAACACACCCAGTTGGATCATCAAAACGGTATAATCCAAATTAACAGATATTTTTATTTCACATTTAAATTCATGTCGCCATTTATTCCTCTCCTCTGAACTTGCGTAAGCAACCATTAGGTCAGGCTATGCTAGACATTGGTATTCATCCCCAGACCCCAATGGTTGAACGGAACAATGTCTTGTACGCAGGTATGCAGGTTCATGTAGGGAGCCCTGACTTGGGCTTGGGCACCACAGCTCTGATCTATAAAGAATACCTGGATAGAGCATCTACGTCAAAATTCTGAAGCCTACATGGGGGCGGCCATTATGGGACCACTTGCCATAGGAATGCATAGACAGTAAAAGACAGTAAAAGAATGTTGCCGTTCTGCAACAATGGAATTGGAACACCACGCCGCCATTATGGGACCACTCGGGACAGTTCCATTGGCTTCATTGTTGATGGGTCAGCAACAATGAGATAGTCTATCCAGGTATTCTTTATAGATCAGTGACCACAGCTCTGATCCGTCCCTGATAGCAACACCAGGCCTGCTGATGTCCGCCCTGCACCTCTGTTCTGCTCTGGGCCATCAGCACCTCTCATGGCACTTGGGATATTACTGTACGCAAACAACACTACAATGCTGTTACATCAGAGGAAGGAGTAGAACCAGAGAGGGTTAAACTGAAGTCTTTGGGCCGCCGGTGGCAAAATGGTGGAGGCGTTTGTCGGCGACCCACCAGTGGACCGCTCCACCGGAACCCTGATGAGCAAAAGGTCAAAGGTCAATGGAGAACAAGGTCTGGCTCCAGTAGAACAGCCTGTTGCTATAGAACCGGGTCTGGCTCCAGTAGAACAGCCTGTCGCTATAGAACCGGGTCTGGCACCAGTGGAACAGCCTAGAACAGCCTATTGCTATAGAACCGGGCCTGGCTCCAGTAGAACAGCCTGTTGCTATAGAACCGGGACTGGCTGCAGTAGAACAGCCTATTGCTATAGAACCGGGTCTGGTTGCAGTAGAACAGCCTATTGCTATAGAACCGGATCTGGTTGCAGTAGAACAGCCTAGAACAGCCTATTGCTATGGAACCGGATCTGGTTGCAGTAGAACAGCCTATTGCTATAGAACCGGATCTGGTTGCAGTAGAACAGCCTAGAACAGCCTATTGCTATAGAACCGGGCCTGGCTCCAGTAGAACAGCCTATTGCTATAGAACCGGATCTGGCTCCAGTAGAACAGCCTAGAACAGCCTATTGCTATAGAACCGGGTCTGGCTCCAGTAGAACAGCCTATTGCTATAGAACCGGGACTGGCTGCAGTAGAACAGCCTATTGCTATAGAACCGGGTCTGGTTGCAGTAGAACAGCCTATTGCTATAGAACCGGATCTGGTTGCAGTAGAACAGCCTAGAACAGCCTGTTGTTATAGAACCGGGCCTGGCTCCAATAGAACAGCCTATTGCTATAGAACCGGATCTGGCTCCAGTAGAACAGCCTAGAACAGCCTGTTGTTATAGAACCGGGCCTGGCTCCAATAGAACAGCCTATTGCTATAGAACCGGATCTGGCTCCAGTAGAACAGCCTAGAACAGCCTATTGCTATAGAACCGGGTCTGGCTCCAATAGAAAAGCCTATTGCTATAGAACCGGGACTGGTTGCAGTAGAACAGCCTATTGCTATAGAACCGGGCCTGGTTGCAGTAGAACAGCCTATTGCTATAGAACCGGGTCTGGCTCCAGTAGAACAGCCTATTGCTATAGAACCGGGTCTGGTTGCAGTAGAACAGCCTATTGCTATAGAACCGGGACTGTTTGCAGTAGAACAGCCTCCCAGATAGCAATAGGTCAGTGGCCCACTGGCGGCCCACCAGCGGCAGAGTTGGCGGTCCAACGGCGGTACCCACCAGTGGCCCGCTGGAGTTTTGCTCATCGGTTGCTCCACCGGCGGCTCAGAAGCAGCTCCAGATATAGGGCCACCCTTTTGCCGCTTACTACCCACCAGCTTCTAATTGGCCTTATTTATGGCCATAATAATTAAAATGATGTACTAAAATAGCAATAATACATTATAACACTTTCCATTTGCCCTCAATCAGAACAATTCACAATTATTTACAGGGCTTACCAAAGTTACCAAATTGTGTGCCTGCTGATGAGAAACCTATAAATGTATTCTGTAATTTAATAATCCAATATAAAAACATTTATCCTCAGCAACTATCACACAGACTCACCACACATAGTATTAGGTTGAATACATTTTGTTTATTTATTTTACATGCTTTTGTTTATTTATTTTACATGCTCATTTACATGCTTTATTTATTTTACATGCTTAAACAATTTATTACAATTATTATTAATAATGATATACATATGCAACACACTCTTCAGGTGTAAGGACTTAAAAGCCACCTTTCCTGCTGCACCAGTCTAATTAATTTGGAGTGCCAGGGACCTCCTCAAAGCCCGGCCCAGCATCTTCTTAACAGCATCTTTGGTGGTTTTCCCTCCCAAAATAGCAAGTATGTTCACCTGAAATGCAAAGACCAAAATTACAATGGCATAACTTCCAGTCAAACATCTTAGCTGTTTTCAGCTTAAGCTGTTTTGCTATTTCATGCACAACCATCAAATACAGAGGGTAGCCTATATATGATGACAAAAACTGACAACATGTCATGTATCAAGCACACAACGCTCCACTTGGGAATGAGATTCAAGTTTAACAACATTCAAGGAGTTGAATAACGTGGCTCTCAATATATGATTATATCCCAAAAATGTAGTGGGGAAGGGAAAAGAGATGTGAAATGCGACAGTTGTTTCAGATAACAATGGCTACTCACATGGTCTCACTTCTCAACACCCATTCCGTGATTTGAATAGTATTTTTGAATCAGTGAGTATGTCAACATTAAAGCAAGGCAGAGCCACATTCATTACGAGAGCCAGGCTAGGACTTTTATGCCTACAATAATCACATGGCAAAACACTTAAAAAACAGACATACCAGTCAAATGTCCAAATGTCTCTCTTCTTCGTCGATTTTCGCGAATGGTTGGGACTCTATACTGCCGCCGCGATTTGCGGTGGTATTGCTCCGTTTCGCACGGAGCACTCCGGATTGCTAAGGTCTCTGGCTACGGACCTCCTGACGGACGAAGCCACCTCCGGGACCGGACGAAAGCGTCCGTATCCAGCTCAACCGGCGTAGGGTATGAATCGGCCTTTACGCTGGCGTCCGTCGCTGTCAGCAAAATGGGTAGCGGTCCTCCAGCGGTCCGAGGGTGGCAAGCCACCACCATCGCCACCACCGCGGGGCGCCACTCACAGCACGCCAGGTTATGTGTGTTTGGCAGCGGTCCGATGGCGGACCACAGTTGGCGTACCACCGGCGGCTGGCCATCTAGATGCCACCAGTGGTCCTCTATATACATGCTAGCTGGGCTATTGCTATAGAACCGGATCTGGTTGCAGTAGAAAGCCTATTGCTATAGAACCGGGACTGGTTGCAGTAGAACAGCCTATTGCTATAGAACCGGGACTGGCTGCAGTAGAACAGCCTATTGCTATAGAACCTAGAACCGGATCTGGCTGCAGTAGAACAGCCTATTGCTATAGAACCGGGTCTGGTTGCAGTAGAAAGCCTATTGCTATAGAACCGGATCTGGTTGCAGTAGAACAGCCTATTGCTATAGAACCGGGTCTGGTTGCAGTAGAACAGCCTATTGCTATAGAACCGGATCTGGTTGCAGTAGAACAGCCTATTGCTATAGAACCGGGTCTGGTTGCAGTAGAACAGCCTATTGCTATAGAACCGGGACTGGCTGCAGTAGAACAGCCTATTGCTATAGAACCGGGACTGGTTGCAGTAGAACAGCCTATTGCTGTAGGACCCCAAGTGGCATCACAGATGTCTGTTTGTGTTTTGTATTGTTTCGTTAAGACCACACCCAGCCCACCTTCTCTCCCTCCACTGCACGCACGCACATACACTCATACACACACACAAACCACCATCAGGTGGTTTGTGTGTGTGTATGAGTGTATGAGTGTGTGTGTTTGTGTGTGCGTATGCGTGTGTTTGTACTTACCTGCCTGCCTGGGTGCGTGGGTGCCTGGGTGCGTGGGTGCGTGGGTGCGTGCGTGCGTGCGTGCGTGCGTGCGTGCGTGCGTGCGTGGGTGCGTGCGTGCGTGCCTAGTCACCTTGAGCTTTGTCAACATCAGCAAAGGTAAGGTGGACTCATATGGTAGATAGCACATCATCCAGCCCAAGTTATCGTCATTGTTGCTCGGGTTCAAGTAGCTCTGAAGAGTGTGTGTGTGTGTGTGTGTGTGTGGCCATTGTTGCTCAGGGTCAAGTAGTTCTGAAGTGTGTGTGTGAGCGTCGTTTGTGTCAGACGAGAGTAGCTCGCGTACATGCAGTGTGCATGCGTCAGAATCTCCACACACACACAGAGCTGAGCGAGAGCAGCACTAGAGCGGCCAATAGGACTGAATTAACTCACTAGCTGCTCTCCTCCTAAACGCGGCCAATAAAGGCTTGTGTTTCTATCAGCAGCTCCTCAGAAGACCATGGCTGCTATTGTGGCCTGTGAAATAGGCAAATTAACACCCAAGGCCAGTGTACTCATTCCGGCACTCAGATCCATTCAGTTATTATTGCAGAGACAAGAAGCGGCGTGAGCGAGAACTCAACAAGTACTGGAAGACCTACAGTAACACAATGAAGAGTATGATTTTATCCTCAATAATCCGTATTCCTCCCTATTGAAGCATCCATTAGTGAAGGCTTTTATGCCTGTGGTCTTACAGCTTTCTCAATAGATGCACATCTCGAGTGGTGGTTACAAACACGGTCAATGATTCTATGAACTAAATGTTACTGTGAGAGCTACTCTTTGGGTTAATCAAGGACCTTTAATATGTTGAGCTCGTGAAAAGATGTTCACATGTGTAAGTGGAACTCATTTGGTCTTCAGTGTTGAACCTTTTGAGCATTTGGTACCAAGAAATATTTTGTGCATGTGTGAAAACACACTGTGCACAGGCATATAATATAATGCATATGCACATGTTAACATTCTGTGGTCAGGGCCATCTCTAGGCTTACAGTAGAAATCGCACTCTTCCCACTATTGAGGCCACTGTTCCCGCCCAGTTTGGCCTTCCATCCAATGCCTGACCTCTGTGGAAAGCTGAGACCCTGTAGTTCATTATGAAATAATCAGAATACTTGTGGGATGTACTGGCACAGCGTTATAGAGGCTAGAATATAACCGTGGAAGGTACACTGTTCCATAAGATGTATAGCTGTAGAAATATTATGTGTGAAAACATATTGTGCGCAGATGTGTAATGCGCATATGCACATGCTTTAAGAAGTTGTATAACTATTTTAAACAAGATATTTCCTATAACTTGGAGGTCAGAGGTCCCACTTTTAACTCAAACTTAGAACTAAAATCAAAGCCAGCGTGCAGCATTTGTGGCAGGACCAGGAGGTCAGCATGTGGAGGGGTATGCCACGTTCCAGAACACTGGGAAGTCCTCTGAAACACACCTCAGCGTCCCTGTACAACACACCTCAGCTTCCCTTTAGAACACACACCATCTTCCCATTAGAACGCTCTCCGTTCCAGCAACAGTTTTGGATCTTTTAAGAGGGGTCTTAAGGCATATTTGTTTAATATCCACTTAGTCTTTTGAGCGTTTGTTATGTGTTATGGTTTGTATAATAGTATTGTTATGTTATAATTTGTCCATTGATAGAATCTGACATTTATTTTGCTATTGTCCTTAAATTTAGCCATACCATGCCATAGTTATTGTTATTATATAATTAACTGAGTGACTTATTTGATTGCTATTCTCTTTTTCATTGTTTTATTTCTCATTAGGTTAGTGCTTAAAATGATTGTTTTATTGATAAAATTGCTATTCTCCCTATTTTGTAATTGTTCACTGTTAATTGAATTTGTATTGTTATTTATTTGTATGTCGCTTTGGACAAAGGCACCTACTAAATAACCATAACCATAACCAGAACAGAACCTCAGCTTCTCGTTAGAACACACCTCAGTGTCTCTTTAGAACACACCTCAGCTTCCCTTTAGAACACACATCAGCTTCCCATTAGAACACACCTCAATGTCCCTTTAGATTTAGAATACACATCAGTGTCTTCAGTACCGCCATCAGAGAACTCAGTACCGCCATCAGAGAACTCAGTACCGCCATCAGAGAACTCAGTACTGCCATCAGAGAACTCAGTACCGCCATCAGAGAACTCAGTACTGCCATCAGAGAACTCAGTACCGCCATCAGAGAACTCAGTACCGCCATCAGAGAACTCAATACCGCCATCAGAGAACTCAGTACCGCCATCAGAGAACTCAATACCGCCATCAGAGAACTCAGTACCGCCATCAGAGAACTCAGTACCGCCATCAGAGAACTCAGTACCGCCATCAGAGAACTTGGCTCTTCAGTGCCGCCATCAGAGAACTTGGCTCTTCCTTTCTTCCTTATTTCATGTATTGTTCTATAACTAGTCAGACATGTGTATCCCTGGGCCCCTTTTCATGTAGCAGCTGTCCTGCCCAAACCTGACTTGTTTGCCATGTAGAGTGCTATGGGTGAACTCTTGTTGTATTTAAATGTGCGATACAAATTGACCTGACTTCCATCTGAGGCACACCTCAACCAGAGACTTTCTGATAAGGAGACAGCACTCAAAGAGTCCTCCACAGAAGAGTTTGTCAGGCCAACATGGCAGCTGTCTACAAGTGTCGCAGCCTCTCTTGTAAATTGAAGATGGTGGCTTTGTGTTTGTGTGTCGGTGAGGTTTCTCAAGTTGAATACTGGATACTGTCCTCAACTGGCGTGCGTCTCCTGACCCTGCTTGTGGCAAACGCAGGTGTTGATTTCAGACAAAGATAGTTAAGGTGGAGCAAGATACTTCATCAGAAGTCACCTCCTGAGTGTTAAACATGAGTAAAGAAATGTCTAATCTGCAAATAAATGTGGTCATATTGTTCAGAAAAAGCTGTTTTATATTACAGTAACATATAGATCTAGACCACTCATGCCAGTCATATTACTGTTTTTCACTATTTTCAGCCAAACCAGGAAAAGCTCATATTAATATATTTTCCTTTTTTAAGTACATTTTAATACCACAAATGTGTACTTGTAAGTCTGCTGTTTTAAAAGTCCAGGCATAATAGGTTGAACCTAACCTGACTCTCGCCAGATCCTAGTAGTTCGCTGAGCTCCACACAAGGATCTGGGACTCAATAGGAGATGTATTTCAGAAGGCGGGGCCTTGTAAAAAAATCGTTGTATGTGATTGGATAAACCACTTGTCCGTTATCTTACAGTTTTTCTCGATTGTTAACACACATTTTCTGAAAACATGCCTCATACTCTCATAACTCTACACACAAATCCAAAACAACACACACAATGGGCAAAACCCTGCAATTCTCCTGCAAAATGACACTTTACCTCAAAACAATGTAATTTCTCCTCAAAATGCTCTTTTGTTCTCAAGAGACACACACAAACCATCATATATCAAGACATTTATACTGTAAGGACCAGTTGAACACTGATGTGCTCAGTGTAAAACACTGCGATGAATTGAAAACACTTCTTCTCCATTCATCATAATGACTTGGGCCTTTTTTTGTTCAGTGTTACCCTATACAGTACTACAAACAGTAGATAAGCTGATACAGTAAGTTGATATGCTTACCCTATCAATATTTTTAAATATCTCATTGATTTCTATTATTTTTCTTTGTATTTGCCGTAATGTTATGGCGTTTTCTTCTAGGACAATGCTCATGATTTCAGTTTCCTGTTCAGGAGACAGAAGCCCTTGTGTTGGTAATCCTTCATCTGCCAAACAAATAGTAAAATACTGTAAACTGTGTAGGAATACAAAGTAGGAATACTTTCCCCAAATACTTGAAACATACTTTATTTTTACAGTCCTACAGAACAGCCCACAGGCCATACTGTACTACTGTGCTCATTGAGCTTGTACTGTACAGTACTGTACTGTATTGATACGCAGCACTGCAATGTTCTAGTGGCTCGGATCTCATCGGAGATTACGGTCCTTGGCCTCCCCGTCCTCCTCCTCTTACTCTCACTCCTCTGGCTCTGCCTTTGCCTGTACTACTGTATACTGAAGCTGTGATTGATAATTGTAAAACTGTGTGACAGGTGTTTGCCCATGTGAAGAGTCAGTGTGCATGGTAGGGCAGTTAGCTTTAGAATTTGAATGGCAGTGTGTTCCTTGAGAGAACAAGAAATTTTCTTCATGAAAATAGTGTCAAATGCAGAGAATTGTGTGTAGTGTTTTGAAAACAGTGTGTTTTAGAATGGCAATTTGAGTGTAAAGCAAAAATTGTGCTTATAGTTCAGCAGAATCGGTTCAGGAGGTTGGTGCATGAGCTACATGTTATTGGAATTGTGTCTCAAGTACCAGAAATTGTGTGTAAACAATTGAGAAAAACTGTAAATGACGTGCTAAGCTTCTTCAAGCTCTTGCCAAACCCTGTCAGAAGAAGAGCGAAAACATCCTTGACACCAATAAATGCCTTCAAAACCGTTCTCTGTTCATCTTTTAAAGAATGAATATTCGATAGATTTGACAAAACAGTCGAAATAGCAGAATCAATGTCAGCACACGACTCCTCGCTGCGTGCCGCCATTGTTGTTTGAATCAGACAGTCGCTTCGGCGCTACGTCACAACTATAAAATCCTGCCAGGCGATCCTGATTGGTTCATTATTTTTTGCTCCCTTGAAGGAGTTTGCATTGCCCTCAATCCTTGTGTGGAGCTCAGGGAAACGCCTCTGGTGGAGCAATGGCGGAACTACAAGGATCTGGAGAGAGTCAGGCTAGTTTGAACCAGCCCTGAAGAAAATGAATTTTGTCCAAAAAATCGGATGTTCATTTTCTCGTATAAAATGCCCAGATCCGTTCATTGGGCGCCAGGTATGTCTATCAAATGCGTCTGTGCATAGCTCATCATCGTCTTGTTTTCCCCCCTGTTCTGTGATTGGTCTCCTATCTCAGGCAAAAATTAGGGCAGTAGTTTCCAGACTGCCTTAGCAGCGTGACAGAAGTGCACATTTACAGACACAGAAGTGCGCATTTACAGGCACAGAAGTGTCCATTTGCAGACACAGAAGTGCGCATTTACAGACACAGAAGTGCACATTTACAGACACAGAAGTGCACATTTACAGACACAGAAGTGCACATTTACAGGTGCGCATTTACAGACACAGAAGTGCACATTTACAGACACAGAAGTGCACATTTACAGACACAGAAGTGCACATTTACAGGGCTCGTCACTGTTATGTGGTAGTCTAGAGCTACAGCATCATGCCTAGCTCGGGTAGTATAGGCCGCTATGTGCAGAAATAAAATGGCCTTGGAATTTGAATGGTTGAGTATCAAGTCATACTTTTTTCCTGAAATGTATGACTGAAATTATGTCCAGATTCCACTCAATGTACAGTATAGGTAGATGGCCTTCTGTAAGTAAGTAAGTCCTTATCAGTGTACACTTACAGTTTTTGCCCGTTGCTTGAACACATTTAGCAAAACTTCGCTCACCGTACCAAAACTCTACACACTAGTGAACATAACACAACACTGGGAAATAAACCTTTCACATGTATGCCAAATTGAAACTCTTCTATCAGTACCTAAACTCTGCAATCAAAACCCAACAATCCTTTGTCAAAATGTAACTCTGGTGACAAAATGAAACACACTTGCATCATATGCATACACTTGCGAATCAGGAGGAATACACTAGTCTACTTTATATAAAACATATTTGCTTGAATACATTTAGAAAAACTTCACGCATTGTGCCAAAACTCTACACACAAGGAAACAATGACACAACACTGGGAAATATACCATTCACATCACCATTTCCAATGGCTAAACAAATGGGCTTTTTGTAGATGGCTGATTGGTGTTCAGTTTTGCAAGTAAGTGTGTTCAGGTATGTATTCGAGTGGTTGCAATTACCCGATGTGTTTTGTATTTTGGATATACGTATGTGTTTAACAAATGGTACTCTGAGATTTCATTTTTGTCCTAAGTGTCTTATGTATGACAGATTAGTAGAGAGTAGTATGCAGGACCAAGTGTGTTGCATAAAGGAGTAAGTGTGTTGCAGAATTGCAACTAGAGTGCAAAGCAGCACTTTTGTTTAAGGTATAGGTATAGGTGTTTGAGATATGGCAACAAAACTTAAAGTTGTGTTACTTTAGTCTAAGCATGGGTCTATAGTGTTCAAGCAACGGGCAAAAACTGTAAACTGCCCTTGAATCCCCACCAGTGCACATAAACTGCCCTCCGTCCTTTCCCAGTGTGCACTAACTTGGTTGGAATGTATGGTTGACAGCTTGTTGTTTTCCTTATTGGTGGTTCCAGCAGTATTGCTTTGTTTGTTTCTTTTGTTCTAGGGGCTCAGAATCGGGAAGGTTAGTTTCAGCCAGTTAGCTTCCGCCATCTTTAAAGTAAAATGGTGTCCCTCAAGTGCCTGCACAGACTGGCTTACAGTAAGTTGTTTTGCTCCCACAAGGTTTTTGTGTCATGCAGTGATGTAATGATGTCTTTATGGATTGGTGGGTGAGCTGTCAGTGTGTTGTATTGTGTATTGTATCTTATATTGTGTATAAGTGTGTTTTGTATTGATACGTGTGTTTTTGTATTGTCTATTGTATCTTATATTCTGTATAAGTGTGTTTTGTATTGTGCATTGTATCTTATATTGTGTAAGTGTGTTTTGTATTGTGCATCTTATATTGTGTATAAGTGTGTTTTGTATGTGCATTGTATCTTATATTGTGTCATGTGTTTTGTATTGTGCATCTTATATTGTGTTTATATTGTGTATAAGTGTGTTTTGTATTGTGCATTGTATCTTATATTGTATATAAGTGTGTTTTGTATTGTGCATTGTATCTTATATTGTGTATAAGTGTGTTTTGTATTGTGCATTGTATCTTATATTGTGTATAAGTGTGTTTTGTATTGTGCATTGTATCTTATATTGTGTATAAGTGTATTTTGTATTGTGTATTGTATCTTATTGTGTATACGTGTATTTTGTATGAGTTACCTGTGTGCCCCGGTTTCTGTCACTGTGGGTTTGAGTTTTTGGAGTTTTGAGAGACCAATCACAATGCAGAGAGAAAATGACTTGCACGTAGCCTCACCGTAGACAGGGCTCAATCGGAGGGGTGGGATAAACAGTTGTCTTTCAAATTCCCTCCCCGCAATAGGATAACGCTAAACGAATCATCTTCTTGTTTTCAAGTAGCAGGATGCGTAACCTTCCCTCTCCACGCAATAGGATAACGCTAAACGAATCATCTTCTTGTTTTCAAATAACAGGATGCGTTACCGTCGCAACTTCTGGTCGCATGTCAGTCACCATTATGTTAAGCCCTGTGATTGGGCCGCTGGTGCTGGGGGTTCTCAGCTTCCTGGCTCAATGGATCGTGCCTAGACTGCCCCGCCAGCCAAATTACATTTGCTGGCGCTAGGGGCGTCTAGATTTCTAGGCTAACTTACACGTCTTGTAGGTATGAATGTGCTGGAACAGAAGACCCGCGACAGACTGCATTGGGGTCAGTTCCAGATGATATGGCATTGTGTGGTCTGAAATGGGGTGGAAGTAACATTAATAATTATTAGCACTGTACACAGAAATATGAAGAATGATGTGACCTTATTATTTCTTTTTTAGATACACTCGTCATCTCTATCATGGTATGATGTCTGCACATACAAACACACACACACACACACACACACACACACACACACACACACACACACACACACACACTCACTTGCACACGCCACAGCCTCTCTCTCCCTTCTTCCGGACAGGAAAGGCGGAGTAGACTGAGAGGAGGAGTGACCCCAGAAAAGAAAACACCCCCCCCCCCCCCCCACGCCGCCTTCTTTTCAACACACACACACACACACACACACACACACACACACACACATGCACCAAGCTCGCCCACTCCTCACACACCAGGCAGCTGGAGAGTGGGCAGCAGAGCCTCTGATGGACACACACACACACTCCCCTCCAGCAGGAACCAGCACAGCGCCAGCATCTCTCGCCCCCTAGTGGTCACATTGTGCGTGACCCCCCAGACCACTGAGGCCAACTGTGTGCACACTATAATAGTCTACAACCTTTTCTTCTCCGAGAATGTGTGCGTGTGTGTGTGTTTGAGGCCAACTGTGTGCACACTATAAGAGTCTACAACCTTTTTTCCTCCGAGAGCTTCTTTGACACAATGAACGTGGCCAAAAGCGTCTTCTGTTTTATTTTGATAATAACACATATTCACATAACCTGACTCTCGCCAGATCCGAGCATGGCGGAACTACAAGGATCTGGCGAGAGTCGGGTTAATATTCACATTGCTCATGTCCGAAAACAGCTGAATAAGCTTTGTGCTCACTTTGTGCATTTGATTGGATGGGGATTTGAACAGGCTTACTAAGTGACTGTTTTAGATACATAGTATCCGTTAGCCTTGAGTTTTTGGCGAACGTTTGCTAACAATCGCAAACAGTCTGAGGAGGTGGTGCACCACGAACATACAGTGGAACTGGATGTGATGTACTATGTATCTAAAACAGTCACTTAGTAAGCCTGTTCAAATCCCCATCCAAAGTTCGCAAACGTTTGCCTATGTTCGCCTAAGTTCGGTGAACTTGATCGCACCTCAGCTCTAGCCTGTAAACTATAGCATGGCCTCTCAGCTTCCTCCACTCCCTATTTGCTCAATCCTCTACTGTATATGGTCATCATTGCTCAATCCTCTATATGGTTATTCATTCAGGACATTTGTATATGGTGTTTGTTCATAGTGTTTCAGAGAAACATTTCCTTTAAAACAGACATATGCCAACACTACATCAATGTATTCATCATATACTGTACATATATCTGTATACTGTATATATATCATATAGGCCTACTATACTGTAGCATTTACAGCATAATGAAGCGCTATGCTTCGACTAAGCCTGGAGGACGTTTGCCATTGATTAAGTCACATACTCCCCATTGGCATTTAGTCTGTCCAAACCTCTATATCCACAACTGGCAACCATCCTAAAGATATTATTATACAACCTCAAAAGCAGGGGTTTAAAGCTTGTATTTTGCACAAAATGACGGGTATTTGAACACAACGTCTTTCGATAATATCCCAGTATTGCCCAGTAGCTGGCAACCGTTTGGGTTCATCTTTAGAACAAGCCAGAAAACACAGTGATTACTAGACACACAGCCAAGACAACACCAGGCAAGCACACACGCACGCACGCACGCACGCACGCACGCACACACGCACGCACGCACACACACACACACACACACACACACACACACACACACACACACACACACACACACACACACAAAAGCACATGTGCTAAATCCCTTTGTTAGAAATCAACGACTATTACACGCTGCCCAAGCCCAAGCATCAGATGGTAAATGATGTGAAAGATTCCCGTTGAGAGTCTGAAATAACCACTCAAAAGCCATACACCAACACAGCAGCTGCATCTGGACTGGCAATGGCCCCGCACGTGGCCCGGATGTGGCCCAGACTATGATTAAACCCATGTACTCCTCGGTGAGCTGTCGTGCCGGATGTGGCCCAGACTATGAATAAACCCATGTACTCCTCGGTGAGCTGTCGTGCCGTCCGAGTCAACCAGGCTGATTGAGTCTGAGAGTGAAACTCCTTCGGTGGAAACCCAAATGATCATGCTAACAATGAACAAGCAGATGAAAGAGGGGGGGGGGGGGGGTCCTGTATGTAAACATCATGGTTGGGGGGGGTGTTCTCTGTTCTGTATGTAAAAATTATGGTTTAGCAAAAAATTCTCACTCAGAAAGCTCACTCAAACTGCAATTGAATTGAAAGGAAGAGATGAATGAGAGAGGAGATGAAGGGAAAGGAAGAGATGAATGAGAGAGGAGGTGAAAGCTGCGGAGTAAGAGAAAGGAAACTGAACCGACGGGAGGACGAAGTCGACAGTTTTAAATAGTTTCAGGTGTTCTGTTGCTGTGTCCTCTATGTCTTACATGTTGTTGGATGTTTGAAGTGGGTTTATTGCTATTCGGCTTATTGTTGTCTGTGCTTCATGTTCAATGTGTATCCCTTGAGTGCAAGGCAAATTCCTTTGGACGCAATAAAGGTGTCAACAGGTTTCATTCAGTTCAGATGCGGAGGCAGAGCTGCTAGAGAGAGAAGGACACTCCTGTGTGTGTGTGTGTGTGTGTGTGTGTGTGTAGTGGATAATGCGGAGGCAGAGCTGCTCGAGAGAGAAGAAGGACACTCCTTCGGCAGGTGGCTCGTCGAAGCCTTCACAAACACAAGAGTCCTGTTACAGTATGTTCCACTCTGTGTCAGTCAGTATACTAAGATGTCATCAGTGTTGGGAGTAAAAAAGTAACGTAATTACTGTAATGTATTGCTTTTTGCTGTATTTTGCTGTAATGTAGTAGCCTGGCTAACGCCTACCACTTTTCAAATGAGACGTGGTCTGGCAACCAGACGTTCATTTTCTCGTATTTGAAAAAAATGCCCAGATCCGTTCATTGGGCGCCACGGATGTCTATCAAATGCGCATATCTCATCCAACACGGGCTGCCATTGACATCATGCCAAGGGCTGCCATTGACATCAGTGTAAATCCTTTCGAATGTCGAATGTAGACGCAAGAAGGCAACGGAAACTTCTCGGATGTTCTGTGATTGGTTACCAACATCAGGCGAAAATGTGGGTGTTAGTGTCCAGACTGCCTTAGCAGCGTGAAAGAAATCACCACGCAAGGCAGGAGGGGAACACCCAGGCTAGTAATGTAGCCTAAGGCATTACAAACAAACTGAAATGTTTTACTCCAAAAAAATCAGTGATGCGAGTTACAGTGCATTCTAACCCAAAGTGAAGTGGTGTTTTTTTTTAGATACAAATTCGTAGAATGACATAGCTTCATTCAGAGAGTTAAACATGGTAGAACACCACAGCTGCATTCAGAGTTTAACACAGTAGAACAACATAGCTGCACTCAAAGAATTAAACATTGTCCATAACTCAGCGTAGAAAAAAGGTAAAAGCTTCAGAAAGACACCTGACCATGAACCCATTCACTTGTGTCATGCTGAATAGGAAAAAAGAGAAAATGACCGCATTGAGCAGCAGACCGATGTCAAATAGGCCAACAATCAATGTTGCTCAAAGACACGAAGAAAAACCTACGTGAAGAGTAAAAAACGTAACAAAAGACACTTGGACAAACTCAGCAGCACACACACAGTCCTATTCTGTTTCCATTAGTTACAGTTAGCGCTGATTGACTAGAGCTAACATGATGCTGAGGGAGAGACAGCTGCAATGCAGAGGGAAACGCTGAGATGGATAGCACACACCGAGAGCTGAAACAGATGGAGATTTCTGATGAGCGCTTTTGAGGTAGAGTTTATTTAAGACCAAAATACAATCACATGGTCCCTCTCTACAATTCTGTTTCTGTTATTCATTTACAGGGACTGCACATTAGCACAGCAGTGCATGGGGTCAAAGCACTGGAGAGAGACCCGCACATCAACACCACTGCACTGGAGAGAGACCCGCACATCAACACCACTGCACTGGAGAGACCCGCATATCAACACCACTGCACTGGAGAGAGACCCACACATCAACACCACTGCACTAGAGAGAGACCCGCACATCAACACCACTGCACTGGAGAGAGACCCGCACATCAACACCACTGCAATAGAGAGACCCGCACATCAACACCACTGCACTAGAGAGAGACCCGCACATCAACACCTCTGCAATAGAGAGAGACCCGCACATCAACACCACTGCACTAGAGAGAGACCCGCACATCAACACCACTGCACTGGAGAGACCCGCACATCAACACCACTGCACTAGAGAGACCCGCAAATCAACACCACTGCACTAGAGAGAGACCCGCACATCAACACCACTGCACTGGAGAGAGACCCGCACATCAACACCACTGCACTGGAGAGAGACCCGCACATCAACACCACTGCACTGGAGAGACCCGCACATCAACACCACTGCACAGGAGAGAGACCCGCACATCAACAACACTGCACTAGAGAGAGACCCGCACATCAACACCACTGCAATAGAGAGACCCGCACATCAACACCACTGCACTAGAGAGAGACCCGCACATCAACACCACTGCACTGGAGAGAGACCCGCACATCAACACCACTGCAATAGAGAGACCCGCACATCAACACCACTGCACTAGAGAGAGACCCGCACATCAACACCACTGCACTGGAGAGAGACCCGCACATCAACACCACTGCAATAGAGAGACCCGCATATCAACACCACTGCACTAGAGAGAGACCCGCACATCAACACCTCTGCACAGGAGAGAGACCCGCACATCAACAACACTGCACTAGAGAGAGACCCGCACATCAACACCTCTGCACTAGAGAGAGACCTGCACATCAACACCACTGCACTGGAGAGAGACCCGCACATCAACACCACTGCAATAGAGAGACCCGCATATCAACACCACTGCACTGGAGAGACCCGCACATCAACACTACTGCACAGGAGAGACCCGCACATCAACACCACTGCACTAGAGAGAGACCCGCAGATCAACACCTCTGCACTAGAGAGAGACCCGCACATCAACACCACTGCACAGGAGAGACCCGCACATCAACACCACTGCACTAGAGAGAGACCCGCACATCAACACCTCTGCAATAGAGAGAGACCCGCACATCAACACCACTGCACTGGAGAGAGACCCGCACATCAACACCACTGCACTAGAGAGACCCGCACATCAACACCACTGCACAGGAGAGAGACCCGCACATCAACAACACTGCACTAGAGAGAGACCCGCACATCAACACCACTGCACAGGAGAGAGACCCGCACATCAACAACACTGCACTAGAGAGAGACCCGCACATCAACACCACTGCAATAGAGAGACCCGCACATCAACACCACTGCACTAGAGAGAGACCCGCACATCAACACCTCTGCAATAGAGAGAGACCCGCACATCAACACCACTGCAATAGAGAGACCAGCACATCAACACCACTGCACTGGAGAGAGACCCGCACATCAACACCACTGCACAGGAGAGACTCGCACATCAACACCACTGCACTGGAGAGAGACCCGCATATCAACACCTCTGCACTAGAGAGAGACCCGCACATCAACACCACTGCACAGGAGAGACCCGCACATCAACACCACTGCACTAGAGAGACCCACACATCAACACCACTGCACTAGAGAGAGACCTGCACATCAACACCACTGCACTGGAGAGACCTGCACATCAACACCACGGGGGTCAAGGTACTGGAGACAGACCAAGATGGCTCAGATCTAAGAGGACCAAAGGCTGCAGCTGTACAGCCAAAACCCTGTATGTTTATCTCACATGCAAATAATGCAGTTCATGCAGTTTGATTTTTTATAGAGCATTTGTATTTGACCAATAGGATTCTTCTGCCTGGAAATGACATCATAAGTCTGAGCACCTACATACAGTACATTACCGTAAATCATACATCCTGCCCATCAGCAATGCTGTATACACTGCATGCACACACAGGGGGAGGTGTGTGTGTGTGTGTGTGTGTGTGTGTGTGTGAGAGGCGGGGGGTGTGTCCAGGCATGGCAGATGTTTACAGTGAGTAAAATTAATGAATACAAATGTAATGTGGAGTGTATTTGGAGACAGCAAAGAGCAGAGAGAGTTTTTTGCAATTGCTGACGTACCGTCAAAATCAAAAACATACCCACAAAATACAAAACTTCTCAAATCTCTTGCAAACACACCTCCATGCATGGAGTTTCCAAATGTATGTAGTTGTACTGCAGAATGTGTAGCTGTGTGTGTGTGTGTGTGTGTGTGAGTGCGTGCGTGCGTGCGTGCCTGTGAGAGAGATATTTGACGTCTTTAAAGTGCAGTCTTCTGTGAAGCAACCTTTTGGACCAAATAAAACATTCACCCTCAGTCCACAAGAGGGGGGTATCGGTGCAGGAACTTCACCCACAGCCACTCGAGCTCTGACCGCACCCAACCACCCAACACCACATGGGGGTCTTTTTACACTCTGCTTGGGTTCAGAGGAAAATACCAAAGGACAAATAAAATCCCATACAAGACAGCAAAGACGTTCTCTTTAAATCTCTTTATATCCTATTCAACAGGCAAATGCACTTGGATATTGTATATTTTGCTTAACCAACACACACACACACACACACACACACACACACACACACACACACACACACACACATCACACACAGACTCTCTCTTTCTCTCTCTCTCTCTCTCTCTCACACACACACACACACACACACACACACACACAGTATGGGGAATTTATATACTGTGTATATTGTTTGTGTGTGTGTCCCTTCAGAAAATGTAAATATGTTGTGCGATCATATTGAAGATACATCTGTAAATGTGTTTGTATATTAATGTTTCCTCAGAGGAGTTGTGGGGTAAGTAATAAGCGAAAGATTCCCACAAATAATGATGACTTATCACACAAGAAAAAAAATGATTATGAAAGTAAAAATGACTGTCTGGATTGTTCTATTCCTTTGCTATTGCGCCTACATTAGCATACTTGTCATAATAATGAAGTTTTTATGAAGTGTTAAATTTTGTACTTATACAATACACAGAAGTTCACAATAGGATTTATTCCTGCGTTATCCATGTACTGGGCCTAAATCGGGGCGACCAGATTAACTCTGGTCTTCTATTCTGCGTTTATTTAACATGAATAGACATTGGTATTTTTAACAGTCTTTATTCTACGGGGCAGTCGCGGCTTGTGTCTGAATACAATTGTTGTTGGCACATTTAAAAGAGAGATTAGCGATTTTGTGTAAGGCCGCACTCTCAAGACTTGGCTTAGCGGGCGCGGGAGATCTCGTTTAAGTCACTCTCGTAAGCCCTATGAGAGAGTTCACGGACAGGTCGAGCTATGTGGGTTATGCAAACCGGAGCGACTGACCCGGTTCTCCGATAACCATGGATTGCCTACATGCACTTGAACGAGGGTGCTCTACGATTCATCTTAAGATCATTCGTTCGTTTTTTTCCGACTGTTTCCCGAACCTGTCCGCAGCATGAACACACGTGCACTGTTCTTAAGATGCTCTTACAGGGAGCTGTCCACGTTAATAGTTCTGAAATGTCCTCTAATTTGGTGATGTCAGGTGACTGCACCGTCACAGCTACCGTTTAAACTTTGGATCTACACATTAATTAATTAATTATAGGCTATTCTGTAGGCTACAACTGCCATGCCTGTACTTGCTGGTTGTGAGAGTAGCCTACCACCGTGTGTGCTGTAGCGTCGCAATAGTGTTTTGGAGTGACACTGGAGAAGACGTTAGAAGATGAGGAAGAGGTCGAGAAAGTGAGGACATTTGTAGGCTTAAATAACATAACCTAGACTTAGATTTGACTCACCATATGTTCCTTACTCTTTCCTTGTAGGCCTAATAAAAGCTCGCCAACAAAAAAAAAATCAGAAACTATTCTGCCAATGTCTCGATTCATTACTTCATTTTTGTCCGCTTTTAATCACATTTTTATGAACATTAAATGTATGCTATTTTGCACGCTAAAATCTGATTCATGTAAGTAGGCTAAATAAAGAATCGGAACGTAAGTTGGATAATTATTCATTATTATTATGTCCTATGCTGGTGACCTTAGTAGGCTACCTGTTACAGTAACACGCATACGATGCTTTCGGGGAACCATTCCCTTGTTTCTTCTGGGAAGGTGAATTATTCGGCCCGGTCTGCCCTATGTCCTATAGGCTTCTTCTACTGTAACCCCAATTTCCGACACACTTTTGCGCATTCGCCTCAATGCCACCCGTATTGGCACAGGTAAGACGACACACCACATAGTGAGCAATACAATGTGTCAACAACGGACACAGATCAAATGGTAAGGAAAATATGGCTATACATAATTGTGGCCTCTCCCAAATAAATTAGGCCTACGCCTACCCACCAAAAATGATGTTTAATGGCCACACTCGTTCACCAAAATATTCACAACGAAAGATCCTAAAGATCCCTAAACAGATAATAAATGCACCCATATCCGAGTAAATGTATGACATGACTGAGAACTGTGCAGCATGCAAGTATAGGGTATTTATAACCATTTACGTATGTCCTTTCTCTTGTCCTCAATGACCGCATTGTCCACTTGCAGCCGTTTAACCTGCTAAAATTGAAATTAAAAATAGAATGAATTGAGCCAGATCTAGCCCCACCTTAATTCTTCTATCCTAATCTAATATAACGTAACAAGAAACGCCACTAGATCTGTTGCAAAATGTTTATCAGTATTTGTATCGCAATTTGTTCGATCTAATATCCACCCAGAGAGTTGTTTACACTTATTCTCCGATACAAAAATCAATGGAGATCAACAGTCTATGAACCTCTCCTATAGGCTATTTGAATATAAGCCTCTTTTTTATTATTAACATATGTTTAGACAAGTAGTAGCCCCGTAGCCTGTGTGCCTCGGTCTCATTTCAAATCGTCGCGTAGTCTCCTCTTGTTAGCTCTGAATGAAAGAAGAGCAGGCAAAAAAAATCTGTTGGGAGTCCAGCAGGCCATTCAGCAAACACCTGGTCAAACACGGCTGGGCTCGCGAGTCGCATTCCAATCGGGTGCAATTAGTCACGAGAAGCTGTGGCGGCCAGCGCCATACATCTGGCAGCTTAAGGTTCGGAGAGACGCCTTAATTAGGCAGAAATGGTCTTTTTTCCACCTGACCCACCAAGACCTTTGGCCGCCTGTTTGACATTATTACCTCCTTCGTAATTAAAACGTGTGAACACTTATAAGCGACTCTCGGCACTTGGTGGGCCCTGACGCTAAGCGTTGTCAGATATGAAGAGGCAGTTACGTTTGTTACGCTTTTCTCTCATATGGATACATTTTACATGGACAACGAACAGTCTAACGCCCACGCACTAGAGATCACTTATTGGTGGTCTCAGTACAAATACATGAAATCCTGGTTCATATGGCCTAGCCTACCAAAATGTCTACAAATAACTAGGCTACATAATTCTTGACGTTATTGTGTCATACGTTTTTTGGAGACTGGGAGCTTTTTTTGCTAAATAAATGGGTGACTCGACTCTGATGCAGTGTGACGGTTCTGACCTCTCCTGGTCACATGCCCCCGTGGTCGCGGATGCGGTGGTGCTACATCTCTCCCCGCAGCTGGCCGGTATGTCCGGGGGAGGCGGCACCCCGTCAGGATCTTAGAATTTTCACACACGGCGGTTCCCACTTCTTGGACAAAACCGCGGAGGGAGGTATGGGCCATTAGCCGAGCGGGTGAACACGGCCATTGTTTCCTACCCTCTTCAACGGGTCTTTTTACGCTGATGTAGGTGTCTGTCTCTCACACACACACGCATGCCACTGCTAGTAGCTTGGCTCAGGCCATAACGTGATGGCCTCTTCATTTGGGTCTTTTCATTAGGCCTATCTTAAGAAATAATGTAGGAAACAATCAGATAGGTTGTCAGGTTTAGGTTAGCTGTTGCCATATATTTCAGTAGCGCAACACATCTCTCTCTCTCTCTCTCTCTCTCTCTCTCTCTATCTATCTATCTATCTATTTAATATAGCCTATTAGCCCTATAGGCTATAGACTAGGCTAGCCTAATAGTTTTTAGAAATCAGCCAACAATGCAGCGAAGGTCAACCTGCGCATTACTGAATTGGCTCCTTCTAATTCCATTATCATAAGGTCTGAAATATAATTAGATTAAATTAACATGCGACACTTTGGCTATTCAAAAATCCCTAGAAAAGTTATTTATGAATACCTGCCCGCGCCTATTAGGCTTATGTGTTGACAGGTGTTCGTGTATTTTTGAATGAGTCATGACTGTTTTTATCCAGTTCCAGACTGTGCGTCCTGGAGTAGGCTAACGATTTTCACGTTGTCACTCAACTGACCGGATGGTGGCGACACTCACAAACAACCTTGCACTTCACATAGGCAGCCAGACATTCATTTACGTTTATATTCCAAATGAGTTACAAAACGGCCCCGTAGCCGCCTTATCTCCCAGCCCTAAATAGATAGGCTACCAGACTATTCTATAGCCAATTCTTATAAATAGCCAAGCCTACACGAATAAATAAATAGAAATGAGGTGAAAGTAAATAGGCTAAACAAACAAGCAAAACACATCTGAATATCATTACAGGCATAAATCACAACGACTACAAAATCGGATAAATTAGTAGGCCTATAATTACACGGACAACTCTGTGTGATTGTGGCAGAGGCTAAAATAACGGTGTCCCGCGTGCTGGCCGAAGGCTCGTTTAAAATCGCTTTGCACGCGCGCTGATGAAGCCACGGGGGAAACGTAGGCCTACATGATATCAATTATTCCCGTTTGCGTTTTAAAATTACACAAGCTTTGATCTGCACGACAATACGATAGCGAGGCAGTCTCTCTTTCAGGAGACAGATTTTGTTGTGTCAGATATTATTTGCGTCGGTGGCATCTGTGCAGCCAGCAATGTCCCGGGAAAAAGCCAATGAGAGCGCTGGATTTGGTGACGTGGTCGCCGCTGGTGCCCTCTCGATGACTTCCTGTCCCGAAGCAGCCTGACCTCCGCATGAACTCGGGTTACAAGCTCGAGCTGATGCATGCCGCCCGCGGCCCGTCGACTCGCGAATCCAGAGCGCGCAGTGTATCTCGGGCTACGCTATTTTGCTAAGGTCTAAAGACAGACTGCGTAGAATGTACTAGTGTGTTTTTATTATTATTATTTTTAAACATTTTTTTAGAGTTTTTAAGTGAACTCTAGGGACATATTTAAAACATTTTAACAAGGCACGTTTGAAAGGAAAGCGACCCTACATACTGTACTGTCAGCAATTGTGATGTCCTGTTGATAGGCCTATTAATTGTGCGTTCATTTATAGTGATACGGCGCCTCAGATTTACACTGGCTATATAGACTAAGTGCATTTTGTAAGATTGCAACATTCAGTATATTGCTAGTTCCAATGTATGCTGTCTCCTGAGTAAGCTGATATAGGCTAATGTATTGTACCATTGGCTTTTTAGTCTACTGAGTAACGTGACTTTCGAGACCATCAAGACGTTTACGTTTCTTAGCTGATTGTGTTGTTGTAGGTCAATTCCGTGAAGTCTGGGGCAACGACACGATCACAGGCCCTGATTAGTCACCTTTGGTCGTTAATTGACCTATTGAAGCCAGCATAATATTTTTAGGGAGGAGGGTTTTTTGAAGATAGCCTAGGCTACCAAAATACAGTCTGCTAGAAAATTTTCACTTTTTGCTCATTCTCTTAGAGTTGGAAAGTTGAATGACACTCCACGGATGTTCCATTTGGAGGGAATCACGATTGTAATCTAGCCTGCACTGGGACAGCCCGAGGCTATTCCATGCGTATTTGAGAACCGTCAGGTCAGAAGTTCAGAGCAACCGCGGGTGATTACGGTTACTGATGTCGGATTACATGTATTTTAAAAACGGCAGGAGAAAGCGAAATGCTCACGTGTTTTACTGGATTGAACCAAATAGCACTGGTTCGGAGATTTCCGTGAGCTAAGGTTAATTTAATTGATGAACGCCAAGTGGCTGCAAGAAAACTATTTACTGATCTCATTAGTGTGTCGGGCATAATGCAATAGAGGTTTTGTTCAGGTTTAAAACTGAATAATAAATAAAGAAATAGGTTGGTTTCAGGCAGCACAATTAGTCTATATTTTTGTTTACATTCACACGCATGCTTTCATAGCCAACACGAACCACGATATTTGGGTGCTTATTTGACATAAATAAAATGCATTTCCATCCGAATTAATAAACATGTCTATTTTTTTGTCCACGTTTAATTAATTGTAGGCTATAAGATAACTTGTATTCAGTGCGTAGGCTACGTGGTCATTTCAGAGTTGAGAAGTCAGTAAATAAATGTTTGGCGAATTTCTACGTTTGCTTTGATATTAATCGTTAAGGCTATGCTCTCTCACTGCGCACGACCTATACAGGCTATGACAGGAGGTTGAATTATATAAACTTCATATTAGACCTTTACATCTCACCTTAATCACATGGCGTATTACAGTACTACAAGAAGCCTAATACACATTTCCCAAAGAGTTTTTTTTTTTTTTTTGGAAAGCACAGAACAGCATGGCATATCGCAATAAATTAAATAAAATGAAAGCATTCAGAAGGCCTTATGGGTGTCCGCCGTCAAGATTATATAGGCTATTTAAAGAATTAAACTAAATTAAAATGAATTCAGAAATATTTACTTTGATTACCTAAATGTTAAAATGGGCTAGACTAGCCTACATGAAGTGTGTGCATATTACGAAGACATAATAATAAACTCTTAAACGCTCAATGACAAAATAAATAAATAAATAAATAGGCTACACAATAATAAAAAAAATAAAAGGAATAGCCTACAGACCGGACAGTGATGGGGTAGATAGATTATACAATCATATTTTTATCTGTCTTTCAGGAAACTTTAATAGGCCACACAATAGTATAATAGCCAGTTAAATATTTGTTAAGATGCTTTTGGTGAGATTAAATTAATCGAATAATACAACGTGAAAGGAAATAGACAGTATATTCGACATCATTTCGAACCCATTCCAAAAATAAGTGGGTCCTCAAAATAACAATTTCCTCGTTGTCTAAAGCGCCTGCCATGACATCCTTGTCTGTTGTAGCCTATCAAACGGACGGCGAAACTCTCGCAGATGGTCTATAAAGTGTAAGGACAAGATATAGGATGGTCCTTTTTAATAATCATAGCAACTCAATAATAGTAATGATGATGATAGGCCTAATAATAACAATAACAACAACAACAACAATTATAATGTCAATAATATTAGGCCTAACCATAGGCTAATATTTCATAATAATATTTCATAATAATAATAATAATAATGAATAATAAGAAGAGTATGCATAGCCTACTTTATTATTATTATTATTATTATTATTATTATTGTTATGTATAATTGCTTAGTTTTGTTATTATTAATTATGATAATTGGTATAGGCTAGAGGGTCTAGAAACTAAAGCGTGCGTTTGCATGCCGTATATTGTTCAGTGTTGTAGCCTATGTACAGTAGGCCTAAAATAGCTTGCTCCAAAGGCACAAGAGAGTGGAATAGGCCTTTGTCGGTGGACAACCCGTTATAACCATAGTGGTTCGGCCATTGGCCATATATTGCCCCTGCTCTCTGTGACCTAAACAAAATAGCTTGGCACAATTTAGCAAGAGAGAAATGCCACTTCCACCATAAACATGTAGGCTAAAGGCAAGTTTAATCATAGACTACATGTTGAGATTGTAAAATGGGACTCAAACTAGTTAAATGTATGCCGTTTATGTAAAGACATGCTGTTTTTGTCCCATACGTTAGGGCCTACCTTATTTAATTTATCCCACTCCAAACAGAATCCCATTGACGCCATTTAAAAAGAGACGCTCCTTTGAGAAATTCTCGCGATGTCAGTGGAGGATGTTGCTCAGCAACATCAGTACACAAAGCAGCACAAAGTGGTTCAATAACAGCGCCCTGTCCGATGTTGCTAGTTGGGTAACTTTGTAGTCCATTGATGGTGTTTCATTGTTTAATTAAATAATATATTGCTACATTGCGATATTAAGTTACCATGTCTTTCAAAGGCATAAGAGGCTGCAATAGCAGAGTCTCGAAAGAGGATCAAGACTTCTACGACCTGAGACAGAGAGCAGCGGAATATTATAGAGCTAACTCGGTTCCGCAGAATATAGAGGGTGTCTTGAATCAGATGTTCCTGGAAAAGCCTGATGATATTTACGGATATCTGGTACGTCCAGACATTTCAATGGCCGTTGGCTATGTTTTGACAGAGGCGATGTTGATTACCCTGATATTAGAATCTGATGAGTGATGACACTTTTTAGGTAGGCTACACACATGAATAGGCATAGCCTATCGGTAAATATTTGATTTCTGCATTAATGTTTATTTGTGAGCCCATGCCTACTTAGGCTGATATTATACTAGGCCTATTGATTAAGTGTTGACATCAAGATTCCTTAAAAAATCTTTATATCTTTATTCGGTCGATTAGCCGAATAAAGTTGAGGTAGGCTACATTTGATTAAATAGGCCTAGCATGCCCCATAACCAATTTCTGCATGTGCAGGCAAATTACTTCGCACAACATTCCGCCAAGGCCGTGATATGCAGAGCGGAGGGAAAGGAAATCTACGACGGGAACGGACACATCTCAGCCCAAGCAAACGTGTATTGTATAATCAGAAATGAGGAGAAGGTAAGCCACAGTGACAGATTGATGGCATGAATAGCTGTTAGAAGTGAAGAAGTGAAGAAGAGTTTTATTATCGGTGACAACCAGCCCATATATGTCTCATGAATGTGTGGTCTAATGGTTGCTTTAATAAACGTTATTGTTTTAAATCATTTACATTAATTGTGCAAGGGAAAACACTAGGCTACAACCCAAACTTAAACATTCTGTTTCTTTCCTCATGCACAAGTTTTAAAAGAACAGCAGTGGCTGCTTCCCTGGCAGTAGGCGAGTGTTTCGTGTACAAGTCACAATCCATTTCTCAGTGCTGTCAGCTAAGCTGCTTGATATGAATATGAGAGCCCTAATGGCAGCGATGTTATGATGTTATTAGATAAACATTACACTCTGTTCCGGGGCCTGGAGAGAGACGTAATGAAAGGAGACGCGAGAAACTAAGGGGGCTGGAGGCGAGGAGAGGGGGGTCACGAACAGAGGGAGACCTGTGACCTTTGACCTCTTTCCCCCTTTGGACTCTACAGTAGAATGGGGTTGACGGATCCCATGTGACGTGACGTGAGGAGTCCGGGCCAGCTCCTGCGTAACCGTGGAAACGGGCACTGCCCAGTGCTGTGGGTTGATGAACTCATTCACCAATTGTTGTTAGCACGGAGAGGAGAGCTGCGTTTCATCTGAACAGAGACGCTCTCTTATGGCGGCACTCTCCCAGCCGGGCCCATGCCCACCACCCCTCTGCCCATGCCCACCACCCCTCTGCCCATGCCCACCACCCCTCTGCCCATGCCCACCACCCCTCTGCCCATGCCCACCACCCCTCTGCCCATGCCCACCACCCCTCTGCCCATGCCCACCACCCCTCTGTGCCCTGCTTGTGCCCGCGTGGGGACGGCAGGGAGGCGAGGAGGCTTTAGTGGTCTTTAGGCTGGTGCTGGTGGATTAGAGATCTGCTCATTTGGCTGATACCAGACACACACACACACACACACACACACACACACACACATTCAGCTCTGTTCATTTGGCTGATACCAGACGCACGAACACACGCACGCACGCACGCACGCACACACACACACACACACACATTCAGCTCTGTTCATTTGGCTGATACCAGAGAGACGGGCCACGGCTAATCCAGACTGATAGCTAACAGCAAGGGAAGCAGACAAGCCCACAGGACACACACACACACACACACACACACACACACACACACACACACACACACACACACACACACAGACCGGGGGAGGCAGGCCAGGGTGTGAGGGAGAGAAATGAAGAGAGAGTGAGTGAGAAAGAGAATAAGAGATGGAGAGAATGAGGGAAAGCGTGAAAGCTAAAGAGATGGAGAGAGAGAGAGAGCGAGCGAGTGCATAGGTAGAGAGAGGGAGGAGTGTGAATGATAACTCAGCCTCTCCGTGCGGAAGCAGGGGTGCCGTGGCGCGGCGCGGTGCGGCGCTCGGGTCAGAGAGAGGTGAGTGTGTCACGACCGTGCCGAACCCTCTCAGCTGACTGCCAGCCCTGCCCCCTCCCTGCCCCCTCCCTGCCCCCTCCCTGCCCCCACAACGGCAGTCTGGACCGCCCGGGCAGCACAGACGACGGACGAGCGCGCTTCTCTCTCCTCTGGCCAACCGCAGCGGCCCGCTCGTCTCGTCTGTGGAAATGTCTGGACTGAATTGTGTTTGATTAATGAGCCTGGCATCCTATTGATCTGCCTCTCACTCCTGCACGTTAGTCTAGAGGCAGCAGCAGCAGCAGCAGTAGCGTCTCTCTCTCTCTGTACTGTGCACTGCAGGCAGCTCTGTTGGTTGCGCGTCTCTCTCTCTCTACTGTGCACTGCAGGCAGCTCTGTTGGTTGTGTCTCTCTCTCTCTCTACTGTGCACTGCAGGCAGCTCTGTTGGTTGCGCGTCTCTCTCTCTGTGTACTGTGCACTGCAGGCAGCTCTGTTGGTTGTCTCTCTCTCTCTCTGTGTACTGTGCACTGCAGGCAGCTCTGTTGGTTGTCTCTCTCTCTCTCTTTGTACTGTGCACTGCAGGCAGCTCTGTTGGTTGTCTCTCTCTCTCTCTTTGTACTGTGCACTGCGGGCAGCTCTGTTGGTTGCGTCTCTCTCTCTCTCTACTGTGCACTGCAGGCAGCTCTGTTGGTTGTGTCTCTCTCTCTCTCTACTGTGCACTGCAGGCAGCTCTGTTGGTTGTGTCTCTCTCTCTCTCTACTGTGCACTGCAGGCAGCTCTGTTGGTTGTGTCTCTCTCTCTCTCTACTGTGCACTGCAGGCAGCTCTGTTGGTTGCAGTGGCACCCAGTCGAACACGAGAAACGTTGGGGCAAAATGATCGACTAAAAGATTGCAAATGATGCTGTGTGAGAGTGCACCAGGAAAGCTGCCTGTGCACAGATGTATAAAAAGTTAACAGAGTCATTGTTCTGCAAAATTCAGA
The DNA here is from genome assembly GCF_963854185.1 of Sardina pilchardus. Lineage (NCBI taxonomy): Eukaryota > Metazoa > Chordata > Actinopteri > Clupeiformes > Clupeidae > Sardina > Sardina pilchardus. The sequence continues at coordinate 2,380,653 of NC_085011.1, read as the reverse complement.
AGGCTTGAACCTCCTTAATCCGTGCATGTTTAAGCAGACGTCGATGTTTTCCCGATCTCTCCCCCAGGCATTCCAGACCACTAAGTGATGAGTGTCTGAGTCTCACACAGTCACCTGTCATCATAGTCCAACAGTTCACCAATCACCAGAGATGCTTTCATTTTTATAAACCACAATGGAAATGGCTGCAGCACCTATGAATAAAGTATAGCTTTACATTAATAAGAAATTGACGGAGCATCAGCTAGCTGTATTCTGTGCTGAACGATTCCCTGGCAGAGTGCGGAGAGTGGTGCTGATCAATAGGAAGCGATCCTTGTAATCATGGGAGCCAAGCCTTCCTCCTGATGCAAACACATATTCCTCCCCAGCACCGCTTTTCAACACTTCAACACATAACTACAGTCATCAACCGCCGTAGCAGTGTGGACCCAAAGAAAATGATCATTGCCCTGTTCCTTTAGAATTACATCCATATTTCCTAGCATTTCATATCAAAACAACAACAACACACACACACACACACACACACACACACACACAGAAACGGTGAGCTGGTCTTTTTAACCAACTCTTACTGTTCTCTGACTATCAGGCAAGTGGTCTGATATGCCTGCTGTGGGTGTGTATTGTGATGACAGGGGGGGATCAGCCCTCACATGTAAACACGCCTCTAATCCTGTCGTCCGTCTCTCTGTTCTGCTGCCCCTGGGTGCCCCGCGTCCGTCTCTCTGTTCTCCTGCCCCTCGGTGCCCCGGGCCCAGTGGGTGTCCAGCGGCGCCGTGCCCGCTCACGGTGAGCCATCGGCGGGCAGGACCGACCCGGCGGGGGCAGCAGCGGAAGGTTCCGCCCACAGCGACGAGCAGACCGCCCTGAGCTGGATCAACCAGCCAATCAGCACCATGCTCCACGGTCTCGACCCCAGCGACCAGACCACCATCGACAAGATACTGAGGTACACATGCACCCCAGCGACCAGACCACCATCGACAAGATACTGAGGTACACATGCGCCATTTAATAAACAACAACAAAGATACTGAGGTACACATGCACCATTTAATAAACAACAACAAAGATACTGAGGTACACATGCGCCATTTAATAAACAACAACAATGATACTGAGGTACACCTACGCCATTTAATAAACAGCAACAAAGATACTGAGGTACACATGCACCATTTAATAAACAACAGCAAAGATACTGAGGTACACCTATGGCATTTAGTAAACAACAACAAAGATACTGAGGTACACATGCGCCATTTAATAAACAAAAACAAAGATAAGGAGGTACACATGCGCCATTTGATAAACAGCAACAAAGATACTGAGGTACACATGCGCCATTTAATAAACAACAACAAAGATACTGAGGTATACATGCGCCATTTAATAAACAACAAAGATACTGAGGTACACATGCGGCATTTAATAAACAACGACAAAGATACTGAGGTACACCTACGGCATTTAGTAAACAACAACAAAGATACTGAGGTACATATGCGCCATTTGATAAACAGAAACAAAGATAAGGACGTACACATGCACCATTTAATAAACAACAACAAAGATACTGAGGTACACATGCAGCATTTAATAAACAACAACAAAGATACTGAGGTACATATACAACATTTTATAAAGTACAACAAAGATGCTTAAATATGCATGGGACATTTAACAATAAGAATAAAGATACTGAGGTACACTTACGGTATTTAAGTAAAAGAATAAACAGCTTATTTCAAAATTGCAGTTTAAGCTTACCCTTTAAGCTTACCCTTGATATGATAACTTGCAAAGGCACGATTAAGTAGAGTTTAGCCAGCTTAAACACTGGCACCATATGGCTATACAGTACAATATACTGTAACAGGGAAGGGAACGTATGGAATATGACGCCTGCTGCTATGTAACCTATATAGCCTATATAACTAAAGTGCAGTAGGAATATGGCTGAAGCAGGTAGTGAGGGGAGGAGTGAGATGTGTAAAATGCAGTGGGAATATGGCTGAAGCAGGTAGTGGGGGAGGAGTGAGATGTGTAAAGTGCAGTGGGAATATGGCTGAAGCAGGAAGTGAAGGGAGGAGTGAGATTGGACAGGATATGGGAATGAGGCACTTGTGAGACTCCAACGTTGGCAGTGCTGGCATGATGTTCTGATGTCATAATATGTTATATGGGTGCCAAGTAAGGGCCGCAGCGATGACCTCATCAGAGCCATCAGCTCATTGGCTGTAACGTAATGTGTCGTGATCTTACTGGAGCCGTACCAGCGATGACCTCATCAGAGCCATCAGCTCATTGGCTGTAACGTAACGCGTCGTGATCTTACTGGAGCCGTACCAGCGCCCAGCGGCAGCCGTCAGACGAGGGGCTCCGCTCTCCGTGAGAGGCACACGGGCACCCGTCCAAGCCCTGGCTTTAGCGTGGGCACTTCCGTGATGTGATCTTAGTGGCCTCGTGCAGTGACACTCGCCTGTGTCATCTCCTGGGTGGTGTGTGTGTGTGTCTGTGTGTGTGTGTGTGTGTGTGTGTGTATGGGGGGGGGGGGGGGGTCCTGGTATTTCAGGCATAGGTTTCCCCAAGTCCTAATGGCAGTACCTGTCCATGACATGCCATGACACACCCAGCCGTGGGAGGAGCCAATCTCTGAACCAGGAACAGCGCTAGCAGCTCTCGGGCCCAGAGTCTGAACACATGCTCGGGCCAGAGTCTGAACACATGCTCGGCCCAGAGTCTGAACACATGCTCGGGCCAGAGTCTGAACACATGCTCGGGCCAGGCTGACTCAGATGTGAAGAGAGATCATTCATTATTTAAAACGACTTTGAAAGTTTCTGAGAAACTCAGCCTCCCCTGCTTTAAGCCCTGCAGGAAACGGAATAAAGCCCTTAACCCCATTCACTTCCTTATGCAGACTGATCTGCCCCTATACAGAGACATGAATAAATACATGTTTGATAGTGTGTGTGTGTGTGTGTGTGTGTGTGTGTGTGTGGTTCAGATAAAGTTCAGCCTCAGATCAATGTTTGATCACATTGCAGCGCTGGGCGAGTATAGTTTAGAGCTAACCACAGCCTGTCATAGCACATCATGTCATCACTGTGTGTGTGTGTGTGTGTGTGTTGCAAAGAGAGAGAGAGAGTGTGTGTGTGTGTGTTGCAAGAGAGAGAGAGAGAGAGAGAGAGAGAGAGTGTGTGTGTGTGTGTGTGTGTATGTGTGTTGGTGTGTGTGTGTGTGTGCATGCATGTGCGTGTCCATACCAGTCGTGTGCATCCTTGTTTCTGTGTTCTCCATTTGGGCTAGTCTGTTGTGTTTGTGTTCATGGAGGAGGGTATCAGTTTAAGACAACGTGACACGTCATTAGAGCTTTGAGGAGCAGAGACCCCGTCTTGCGCCCCAGGGGATGGGACGGCGTTGCCCTCATGGAGCACCCTTAGTGGGGTAGTGCCAGCATGGAGCACCCTTAGTGGGGTAGTGCCAGCATGGAGCACCCTTAGTGGGGTAGTGCCAGCATGGAGCACCCTTAGTGGGGTAGTGCCAGCATGGAGCACCCTTAGTGGGGTAGTGTGCCCACATGGACCACCCTTAGTGGGGTAGTGTGCCCGCATGGACCACCCTTAGTGGGGTAGTGCGCCCACATGGACCACCCTTAGTGGGGTAGTGTGCCCACATGGACCACCCTTAGTGGGGTAGTGCGCCCACATGGAGCACCCTTAGTGGGGTAGTGTGTTCAGGGGAGCATCAAGACAGGAAACAGGAAACAGGAAACAGGAAACAGGAAACAGTGCATCAACACTGAGCCTGACCTATCAGTGTATAGCTTGGAATACCACAACCAAAACCCAGTGGAGTTTCAAATACACAGGCTTATATAGACAGACATGTTTACACTTTTGCAATTTGTACTTCAGAATTTCAGTTTGACATTTACCCGGGCCCAACGTGAAGACGAGTCTTTGGATAATTAGGCCGACTCTCTTTTCTTGGCCCGGCGTGGGGCTCATGTCATGGTGGCTGTGCACACACACACACGTCTGCTGCAGCAGATTTCATTCTGCTCTTCTTTTGTCTTGTTTATCAGCTATGTTTGTGTGTGTTTAGGTGTGTATGTGCTAGCTGGTTGGCCAGTGATTTCTTCTTTGCCCGTTTATGTTTATGTGTTGACGTGTGTATGTGCTTGCTAGTTGCTGTTTGCCAGTGATTTCTTCCTGGCCCGTTTCCTGTGTTGACGTGTGTATGTGCTTGCTGGTTGCTGTTGGTCAGTGATTTCTTCCTGGCCCGTGTCCTGTGTTTACGTGTGTGTGTGCTTGCTGGTTGGTCAGTGAATTCTTCTTTTCCGTTTATGTTTCCTGTGTTTACGTGTGTATGTGCTTGCTGGTTGGTCAGTGAATTCTTCTTTTCCCGTTTATGTTTCCTGTGTTTACGTGTGTATGTGCTTGCTGGTTGCTGTTGGTCAGTGATTTCTTCCTGGCCCGTTTCCTGGAGAAGGAGGATGAGAGGAGGAGGGAGAGCGAGGCGGAGGAGCAGAAGTCGGCCGAGAGCACCCCAGAGCCCCCCCCACCCCCAGCCCCCACCAAAGACAAGAAGGGGGCAGATAAAGGTGGGCCCATCCACAGCACCAGACATAAGGGGGGGCATTGAGAAATATAACAAAGAGGACCAATGTAAAAAAAAATTGAGTGTGTGATGGTGGTGGTGATGTGAGTGTGTGATCCACAGATGTGTGTGTGTGTGTGTGTGACCCATCACATTGCCTCTGTTCCCTGTTAGCCGATGTGATACTGAGGCACTCTACACTGAGTCCTCTCCTCTCCTCCTCTCCTCTCCTCCTCCTCCTCTCCTCCTCCTCTCCTCTCCTCCTCCTCGCCCTCCCCCCCCCGATCATGAGATACAGTGGTATAAAGGGCTATCAGGCGCTCTGCACTGAGTCCTCTCCTCCTCCTCTCCTCCTCCTCCTCCTCTCCTTTCCTCCTCCTCTCCTCCTCCTCTCCTCTCCTCCTCTCCTCTCCTCCCCCCCCCCGATCATGAGATACAGTGGTATAAAGGGCTATCAGGCGCTCTCCTCCTCCCTCTCCTCCTCCTCTCCTCCTCCTCTCCTCCTCCTCCTCTCCTCCTCCTCCTCCTCTCCTCTCCTCCTCCTCTCCTCCTCCTCTCCTCCTCCTCCTCCTCTCCTCGTCGAGCTGTTGTCTTGATAGTTATTTGCTGTGCCTCAGTGGCATTTCCAAACCAGCAAATAATCCAGCGAGTCAAAGCGCTCTCAGTGAAAGCAGGATGAGCCATTTAGAGCATTTTGATATTGACATTCATCCTCCACTCCTCTCCTCCCTCGTCATCCTCACTCTCTCTTTCATTCTTACCCAAATCCACTCCTCCTCTCCTCTTCCTCTCCTCCCTCTCTTCTTCTCATTCTCTTCTCTCCTCTCCTCCTCATCTTCTCTCCTCCTCCCTCTCCTCTCCTCCTCTCCTCTCCTCTTCTCTCCTCTCCTCCTCATCTTCTCTCCTTCTCCCTCTCCTCTCCTCCTCCTCTCTTCCTCCCTCTCCTCTCCTCCTCTCCTCTCCTCACCTCTCCTCTCCTCTCTTCCTCTCCTCCTCCCTCTCCTCTCCTCTCCTCTCATCTCTTCTCCTCTCCTCCTCCTCTCCTCTCCTCCTCCCTCTCCTCCCTCTCCTCTCCTCCTCTCCTCCCTCTCCTCTCCTCTCCTCCCCCCCCCTCCTCCCCCCCCCAGGGAAGAAGAGTGTGTGTATGGAGCCGTCTCTGCCCGCTGCTGAACCCTTGGTGCCCGTGCTGCCAGGCTGCACCGCCGTGGGCGCTGTGTCTCTGGCCGTCGCCAAGGCGACCGCCCAGCTGCAGGCCACACCCCTCTACCAGCACATACGCTCACTCAGGAGGGACCAGGTAACACACACACACACACACACACACACACACACACACACACACACACACACCCCTCTACCAGCACATACGCTCACTCAGGAGGGACCAGGTAACACACACACACACAAACACACACACACACACACACCCCTCTACCAGCACATACGCTCACTCAGGAGGGACCAGGTAACACACACACACACACACACACACACACACACACACACCCCTCTACCAGCACATACGCTCACTCAGGAGGGACCAGGTAACACACACACACACACACACACACACACACACACACCCCTTACCAGCACATACGCTCACTCAGGAGGGACCAGGTAACACACACACACACACACACACACACACACACACACACACACACACACACACACACCCCTCTACCAGCACATACGCTCACTCAGGAGGGACCAGGTAACACACACACACACACACACACACACACCCCTCTACCAGCACATATGCTCACTCAGGAGGGACCAGGTAACACACACACACACACACACACACACACACACACACACACACACCCCTCTACCAGCACATACGCTCACTCAGGAGGGACCAGGTAACACACACACACACACACACACACACACACACACACACACACACACACACACACACACACACCCCTCTACCAGCACATACGCTCACTCAGGAGGGACCAGGTAACACACACACACACACACACACACACACACACACACACACACCCCTCTACCAGCACATACGCTCACTCAGGAGGGACCAGGTAACACACACACACACACACACACACACACACACACACACACACACACACACACACACACACACACACACACACACACACACACCCCTCTACCAGCACATACGCTCACTCAGGAGGGACCAGGTAACACACACACACACACACACACACACACACACACACCCCTCTACCAGCACATACGCTCACTCAGGAGGGACCAGGTAACACACACACACACACACACACACACACACACACACACACACCCCTCTACCAGCACATACGCTCACTCAGGAGGGACCAGGTAACACACACACACACACACACACACACACACACACCCCTCTACCAGCACATACGCTCACTCAGGAGGGACCAGGTAACACACACACACACACACACACACACACACCCCTCTACCAGCACATACGCTCACTCAGGAGGGACCAGGTAACACACACACACACACACACACACACACACACACACACCCCTCTACCAGCACATACGCTCACTCAGGAGGGACCAGGTAACACACACACACACACACACACACACACACACACACACACACACACACACACACACACACACACACACACACACCCTCTACCAGCACATACGCTCACTCAGGAGGGACCAGGTAACACACACACACACACACACACACACACCTCTACCAGCACATACGCTCAGGAGGGAGGGACCAGGTAACACACACACACACACACACACACACACACACACACACACACACACACACACCCCTCTACCAGCACATACGCTCACTCAGGAGGGACCAGGTAACACACACACACACACACACACACACACACACACACACACACACACACACACACACACACACACACACACACCCCTCTACCAGCACATACGCTCACTCAGGAGGGACCAGGTAACACACACACACACACACACACACACACACACACACACCCCTCTACCTGCACATACGCTCACTCAGGAGGGACCAGGTAACACACACACACACACACACACACACACACACACACACACACACCCCCTCTACCAGCACATACGCTCACTCAGGAGGGACCAGGTAACACACACACACACACACACACACACACACACACCCCTCTACCAGCACATACGCTCACTCAGGAGGGACCAGGTAACACACACACACACACACACACACACACACACACACACACCCCTCTACCAGCACATACGCTCACTCAGGAGGGACCAGGTAACACACACACACACACACACACACACACACACACACACACACCCCTCTACCAGCACATACGCTCACTCAGGAGGGACCAGGTAACACACACACACACACACACACACACACCCCTCTACCAGCACATACGCTCACTCAGGAGGGACCAGGTAACACACACACACACACACACACACACACACACACACACCCCTCTACCAGCACATACGCTCACTCAGGAGGGACCAGGTAACACACACACACACACACACACACACACACACACACACACACACACACACACACACACACCCCTCTACCAGCACATACGCTCACTCAGGAGGGACCAGGTAACACACACACACACACACACACACACACACACACACACACACCTCTACCAGCACATACGCTCACTCAGGAGGGACCAGGTAACACACACACACACACACACACACACACACACACACACCCCTCTACCAGCACATACGCTCACTCAGGAGGGACCAGGTAACACACACACACACACACACACACACACACACACACACACACTCACACACACACACACACACACACACACACACACACACCCTCTACCAGCACATACGCTCACTCAGGAGGGACCAGGTAACACACACACACACACACACACACACACACACACACACACACACACACACACACACACACACACACACACACACACACACCCCTCTACCAGCACATACGCTCACTCAGGAGGGACCAGGTAACACACACACACACACACACACACACACACACCCCTCTACCAGCACATACGCTCACTCAGGAGGGACCAGGTAACACACACACACACACACACACACACACACACACACACACCCCTCTACCAGCACATACGCTCACTCAGGAGGGACCAGGTAACACACACACACACACACACACACACACACACACCCCTCTACCAGCACATACGCTCACTCAGGAGGGACCAGGTAACACACACACACACACACACACACACACACACACCCCTCAACCAGCACATACGCTCACTCAGGAGGGACCAGGTAACACACACACACACACACACACACACACACACACACACACCCCTCTACCAGCACATACGCTCACTCAGGAGGGACCAGGTAACACACACACACACACACACACACACACACACACACACACACACACACACACACACACACACACACACACACACACACACACACACACACCCCTCTACCAGCACATACGCTCACTCAGGAGGGACCAGGTAACACACACACACACACACACACACACACACACCTCTACCAGCACATACGCTCAGGAGGGAGGGACCAGGTAACACACACACACACACACACACACACACACACACACACACACACACACACACACACACCCCTCTACCAGCACATACGCTCACTCAGGAGGGACCAGGTACACACACACACACACACACACACACACACACACACACACACACACACACACCCCTCTACCAGCACATACGCTCACTCAGGAGGGACCAGGTAACACACACACACACACACACACACACACACACACACCCCTCTACCTGCACATACGCTCACTCAGGAGGGACCAGGTAACACACACACACACACACACACACACACACACACACACACACCCCTCTACCAGCACATACGCTCACTCAGGAGGGACCAGGTAACACACACACACACACACACACACACACACACACACCCCTCTACCAGCACATACGCTCACTCAGGAGGGACCAGGTAACACACACACACACACACACACACACACACACACACACACACACACACACACACACACACACACACACACCCCTCTACCAGCACATACGCTCACTCAGGAGGGACCAGGTAACACACACACACACACACACACACACACACACACACACACACACACACACACACACACACACACACACACACACCCCTCTACCAGCACATACGCTCACTCAGGAGGGACCAGGTAACACACACACACACACACACACACACACACACACACACCCCTCTACCAGCACATACGCTCACTCAGGAGGGACCAGGTAACACACACACACACACACACACACACACACACACACACACACCCCTCTACCAGCACATACGCTCACTCAGGAGGGACCAGGTAACACACACACACACACACACACACACACACACACACCCCTCTACCAGCACATACGCTCACTCAGGAGGGACCAGGTAACACACACACACACACACACACACACACACCCCTCTACCAGCACATACGCTCACTCAGGAGGGACCAGGTAACACACACACACACACACACACACACACACACACACACCCCTCTACCAGCACATACGCTCACTCAGGAGGGACCAGGTAACACACACACACACACACACACACACACACACACACACACACACACACACACACACACACCCCTCTACCAGCACATACGCTCACTCAGGAGGGACCAGGTAACACACACACACACACACACACACACACACACACACACACACACATACGCTCACTCAGGAGGGACCAGGTAACACACACACACACACACACACACACACACACACCCCTCTACCAGCACATACGCTCACTCAGGAGGGACCAGGTAACACACACACACACACACACACACACACACACACACACACTCACACACACACACACACACACACACACACACACCCCTCTACCAGCACATACGCTCACTCAGGAGGGACCAGGTAACACACACACACACACACACACACACACACACACCCCTCTACCAGCACATACGCTCACTCAGGAGGGACCAGGTAACACACACACACACACACACACACACCCCTCTACCAGCACATACGCTCACTCAGGAGGGACCAGGTAACACACACACACACACACACACCCCTCTACCAGCACATACGCTCACTCAGGAGGGACCAGGTAACACACACACACACACACACACACACACACACACACACCCCTCTACCAGCACATACGCTCACTCAGGAGGGACCAGGTAACACACACACACACACACACACACACCCCTCTACCA
>NC_085011.1:2364721-2367221 GCF_963854185.1 Sardina pilchardus | reverse complement strand
GCTAACTCTGCAGCGCGGGGTCCGTGTGGCCTAGTTTTGGAGAGCAGCCACAGCCCAGGCCAGAGCAGGGTGTCTGTGTGTGTGTGTGTGTGTGTGTGTGTGTGTGTGTGTGTGTGTGTGTGTGTGTGTGTGTGTGTGTGTGTGTGTGTGTGTGTGTGTGTGTGTGTGTGTGTGTGTCTGTGTGTGTGTGTGTGTGTGTGTGTGTGTGTGTGTGTGTGTGTGTGTGTGTGTGTGTGTGTGTGTGTGTGTGTGTGTGTGTGTGTGTGTGTGTGTGTGTGTGTGTGTGTGTGTGTGTGTGTGTGTGTGTGAGCCCAGGCCAGAGGAGCAGGGGTGAGGGCTTCACTGTGTGTGTGTGTGTGTGTGTGTGAGCCCAGGGGACCAATCACAAAACAGGGGGGAAAGCAAGACGATGATGAGCTATGCACAGACGCGTTTGATAGACATCCGTGGCGCCCAATGGACGATTCTGTGCATTATTATTTTTTATTATTATTTTCAAATACGAGAAAATGAACGTCTGCTTGCCAGACCAGGTCTCATTTGAGAAGTGGTAGGCGCTAGCTAGCCAGGCTAGGTGTTTCCTGTGGCTGATTATTTGTGTCATTTTATTCAATTCTGTTCAATTCATCTGGTAGCCTGACCCCTCCACCCCTCCACCCCTCCACCCCTCCTCCCCTCCACCCCTCCACCCCTCCTCCCCTCCACCCCTCCTCCCCTCCACCCCTCCACCCCTCCTCCCCTCCACCCCTCCTCCCCTCCACCCCTCCACCGTCCCCAGACCCTGTTCTGTCCCGTGACCGATGGCGGGGCGTTGCTGGTGGGCTTCGACCGCGCGGAGCAGCCGCTGGACGTCCTGACGGAGGCGTGCGCCAACCTGCAGCTCACGCCGGGCACGGACGTCCACTTCGCCCTCAGCTGCGCTGCCCACAGCCTCCTGGACTACGTGAGTGCCAAGCCTCCGTGCCAACCCTGCAACTACTAGAGCTGATATGTGTGCTGCCAACCCTGCAACTACTATAACTAATATGTGTGCTGCCAACCCTACAACTACTAATACTAATATGTGTGCCAACCCCACAACTACTAGAACTAATATGTGTGCTGCCAACCCTACAACTACTAATACTAATATGTGTGCCAACCCCACAACTACTAGAACTAATATGTGTGCCAACCCTACAACTACTATAACTAATATGTGTGCCAACCCTACAACTGCTATAACTAATATGTGTGCTGCCAACCCTACAACTACTAATACTAATATGTGTGCTGCCAACCCTGCAACTACTACAACTAATATGTGTGCCAACCCTGCAACTACTAGAACTAATATGTGTGCTGCCAACCCTACAACTACTATAACTAATATGTGTGCACTGCCAACCCTACAACTACTATAACTAATATGTGTGCACTGCCAACCCTACAACTACTATAACTAATATGTGTGCACTGCCAACCCTACAACTACCAGAACTAATATGTGTGCCAACCCTAAAACTACTAGAACTGATATGTGCGCCAATCCTACAGCTACTATAACTAATATGTGTGTGCCAACCCTACAACTGCTATAACTAATATGTGTGTACCAACCCTACAACTACTATAACTAATATGTGTGCCAACCCTGCAACTACTATAACTAATATGTGTGCCAACCCTACAACTGCTATAACTAATATGTGTGCCAACCCTAAAAGTAAAACTACTGTAACTAATGTGTGCCAACCCTGCAACTACTATAACTAATATGTGTGCCAACCCACTCTCAGTTAAGTTCCAGACACTACCCTCAGGTCGTAGATACAGATACCCTAATATTAGAACAAATAGAGCAAAAAACTCATTCATTCCTACAGCAATTACTCAACGTAACAAGATATGACACATACTTAGTATCTGTTGCTGTTACATATATCTGGGTCTTATTTATTTATTATTTTATTTAGGCTATTTATTGGCTGTATTAACCTGATGCAGATGACCAGTGGTGTGTATTTGTGCTGTATGTGTATCTTGTGTGTCTTGTATTGATGTCTGTATGTATCTGTATCTATGTCATCTTATGCTGTGCTGCAAAACAAATTGCCTTTTTTAAGGACATTAAAGTTTTCTATCTATCTATCTATCTAACTACTATAACTAATATGTGTGCCAACCCTAAAAGTAAAACTACTATAACTAATATGTGTGCCAACCCTGCAACTACTATAACTAATACGTGTGCCAATCCTACAACTGCTATAACTAATATGTGTGCCAACCCTCCCACAGCCCTTACAAACAACGACTATACTGTATCTATGTGTATGTATTAAGAACTATAAGTAAAATGTGTGTATCAGTGCTCATTAAGGTGTGTATTAAGAACTGTAACTAATACGTGTGTGTATTAGCACTCAGTAAGATTTGTATTAAGCATCACTGCACATGTATTAGGTCTTTATTCAGCAATTTCTTTCTTAATAGGTGATTTATTTTTGGTAAATCCTTA
>NC_085011.1:2354721-2359721 GCF_963854185.1 Sardina pilchardus | reverse complement strand
CTCACCACCTTACACACTAAACACACCTCAGTATTCCCTAGTCTCCACACACTAAACACACCTCACCACCTTACACACTAAACACACCTCACCACCTTACACACTAAACACACCTCACCACCTTACACACTAAACACACCTCACCACCTTACACACTAAACACACCTCAGTATTCCCTCTCCACACACACGCTAAACACACCTCACCACCTTACACACTAAACACACCTCAGTATTCCCTAGTCTCCACACACTAAACACACCTCACCACCTTACACACTAAACACACCTCACCACCTTACACACTAAACACACCTCACCACCTTACACACTAAACACACCTCACCACCTTACACACTAAACACACCTCACCACCTTACACACTAAACACACCTCACCACCTTACACACTAAACACACCTCACCACCTTACACACCTCACCACCTTACACACTAAACACACCTCACCACCTTACACACTAAACACACCTCACCACCTTACACACTAAACACACCTCACCACCTTACACACTAAACACACCTCACCACCTTACACACTAAACACACCTCACCACCTTACACACTACACACACCTCACCACCTTACACGCTAAACACACCTCACCACCTTACACACTAAACACACCTCACCACCTTACACACTAAACACACCTCACCACCTTACACACCTCACCACCTTACACACTAAACACACCTCACCACCTTACACACCTCACCACCTTACACACTAAACACACCTCACCACCTTACACACTAAACACACCTCACCACCTTACACACCTCACCACCTTACACACTAAACACACCTCACCACCTTACACACCTCACCACCTTACACACTAAACACACCTCACCACCTTACACACTAAACACACCTCACCACCTTACACACTAAACACACCTCACCACCTTACACACCTCACCACCTTACACACTAAACACACCTCACCACCTTACACACCTCACCACCTTACACACTAAACACACCTCACCACCTTACACACTAAACACACCTCACCACCTTACACACTAAACACACCTCACCACCTTACATACTAAACACACCTCACCACCTTACACACTACACACACCTCACCACCTTACACGCTAAACACACCTCACCACCTTACACACTAAACACACCTCAGTATTCCCTCTCCACACACACGCTAAACACACCTCACCACCTTACAGACTAAACACACCTCACCACCTTACACACTAAACACACCTCACCACCTTACACACTAAACACACCTCAGTATTCCCTCTCCACACACACGCTAAACACACCTCACCACCTTAAACACTAAACACACCTCACCACCTTACACACTAAACACACCTCACCACCTTACACACTAAACACACCTCACCACCTTACACACTAAACACACCTCACCACCTTACACACTAAACACACCTCACCACCTTACACACTAAACACACCTCAGTATTCCCTCTCCACACACACACTAAACACACCTCACCACCTTACACACTAAACACACCTCAGTATTCCCTCTCCACACACGCTAAACACACCTCACCACCTTACACACTAAACACACCTCACCACCTTACACACTAAACACACCTCACCACCTTACACACTAAACACACCTCAGTATTCCCTCTCCACACACACGCTAAACACACCTCACCACCTTACACACCTCACCACCTTACACACTAAACACACCTCACCACCTTACACACTAAACACACCTCACCACCTTACACGCTAAACACACCTCACCACCTTACACACTAAACACACCTCACCACCTTACACACTAAACACACCTCACCACCTTACACACTAAACACACCTCACCACCTTACACACTAAACACACCTCACCACCTTACACGCTACACACACCTCACCACCTTACACACTACACACACCTCACCACCTTACACACTAAACACACCTCACCACCTTACACACTAAACACACCTCACCACCTTACACACTAAACACACCTCACCACCTTACACACTAAACACACCTCAGTATTCCCTCTCCACACACACACTACACACACCTCACCACCTTACACGCTAAACACACCTCAGTATTCCCTCTCCACACACACACTAAACACACCTCACCACCTTACACACTAAACACACCTCAGTATTCCCTCTCCACACACACACTACACACACCTCACCACCTTACACGCTAAACACACCTCAGTATTCCCTCTCCACACACACACTAAACACACCTCACCACCTTACACACTAAACACACCTCACCACCTTACACACTAAACACACCTCACCACCTTACACACTAAACACACCTCAGTATTCCCTCTCCACACACACGCTAAACACACCTCACCACCTTACACACTAAACACACCTCACCACCTTACACACTAAACACACCTCACCACCTTACACACTAAACACACCTCACCACCTTACACACTAAACACACCTCACCACCTTACACACTAAACACACCTCTCCACCTCACACACTAAACACACCTCTCCACCTCACACACTAAACACACCTCCCTCTCCACACACGCTAAACACACCTCACCACCTTACACACTACACACACCTCACCACCTTACACACTACACACACCTCACCACCTTACACACTAAACACACCTCACCACCTTACACACTAAACACACCTCACCACCTTACACACTAAACACACCTCACCACCTTACACACTAAACACACCTCACCACCTTACACACTACACACACCTCACCACCTTACACACTAAACACACCTCACCACCTTACACACTAAACACACCTCACCACCTTACACACTAAACACACCTCACCACCTTACACACTAAACACACCTCAGTATTCCCTCTCCACACACACACTAAACACACCTCACCACCTTACAGACTAAACACACCTCACCACCTTACACACTACACACACCTCACCACCTTACACACTAAACACACCTCACCACCTTACACACTAAACACACCTCACCACCTTACACATTACACACACCTCACCACCTTACACACTAAACACACCTCACCACCTTACACACTACACACACCTCACCACCTTACACACTACACACACCTCACCACCTTACACACTAAACACACCTCACCACCTTACACACTAAACACACCTCACCACCTTACACACTAAACACACCTCAGTATTCCCTCTCCACACACACACTACACACACCTCACCACCTTACACACTAAACACACCTCACCACCTTACACACTACACACACCTCACCACCTTACACACTAAACACACCTCACCACCTTACACGCTAAACACACCTCACCACCTTACACACTAAACACACCTCTCCACCTTACACGCTAAACACACCTCCCTCTCCACACACACACTAAACACACCTCACCACCTTAAACACTAAACACACCTCACCACCTTACACACTAAACACACCTCACCACCTTACACACTAAACACACCTCACCACCTTACACACTAAACACACCTCACCACCTTACACACTAAACACACCTCACCACCTTACACACTAAACACACCTCACCACCTTACACACTAAACACACCTCACCACCTTACACACTACACACACCTCACCACCTTACACACTAAACACACCTCACCACCTTACACACTAAACACACCTCACCACCTTACACACTAAACACACCTCACCACCTTACACACTAAACACACCTCACCACCTTACACACTAAACACACCTCACCACCTTACACACTAAACACACCTCACCACCTTACACACTAAACACACCTCACCACCTTACACACTAAACACACCTCACCACCTTAAACGCTAAACACACCTCACCACCTTACACACTAAACACACCTCACCACCTTAAACACTAAACACACCTCACCACCTTACACACTAAACACACCTCACCACCTTACACACTAAACACACCTCAGTATTCCCTAGTCTCCACACACACACCTCACCACCTTACACACTAAACACACCTCTCCAACGTGTCCTTAAATGGAGAACATGTCAGCGTTCCCTCTCCACACGTAAAACGCACCTCACTGCCTCATCCACACACATCTCCCCCGACACAGTCTTATACTGTAGGATAAATCCCATTCTGCTTTTAGAACGGTGCCTCATCCTTAAACGAACACACACCTCACCACCTTACACACACATGTCCCCCGACACACTCTTATACTGTAGGATAAATCCCATTCTGCTTTTAGAACGGTGCCTTTCGTCCATCTGACCCAATTAACCAAACCAACATTCCCATATCCCACAGGTGTCAGGGAATCGTGAAGGTGCATCAAAGCACTTAATCTGCATTATCTAAATAAGTGTGTGTGTGTGTGTGTGTGTGTGTGTGTGTGTGTGTGTGTTTACTCTAGATTCTACCACCATTCTGGAGCAGTCTGGGACTGAGTGGTGTGATGACTACTTCGTAGATCTGGTGAGACCTTTTTTTTTTTTAATCCCACCACCCTCTTCGGGGGACATCTTTTTTTTTTTTTTTTTAGTTACAGCTTTTTTGTTTCAAGGGGGGTTCATACATCAAACAGGAAACAGGATCTGGTGGGACCTGCATGTCCTCTTGTGTCTGTCTGTCTGCCACACTGTCTCTCTCTCTGGGCCAGATGTACTAACGTAAAAGAGACAGCTGAATCAGTATTCAGAGCATCCATTTTCTTCATTTTACTATGTCAAAAGCAACCTTAACTTTTGGTTACCTCTCTGAAATCGTATTTTCTCTTTCACGGCATAGCCTACACTTCCCAATCTGTTAGACTAGGCATTACTGTAAGTCATATCCCAAGTCTACGTGCAGTAGTCTTAGTACATCTGGCCCTCTGTGTCTGTCTGTCTGTCTGTCTGTCCAAGTCACATTCTCCCTGATCCAGCTACTCCTCCTCCTCCTCCTCCTCCTCTCCCTGATCCTCCTCCTCCTCCTCCTCCTCCTCCTCTCCCTGGTCTTCCTCCT
>NC_085011.1:2337221-2347221 GCF_963854185.1 Sardina pilchardus | reverse complement strand
GTCCACTCAGTAAACTAGACTATGCTAAGTGGAGCAATAGTGGGGTCCACTCAGTAAACTAGACTATGCTAAGTGGAGCAATAGTGGGGTCCACTCAGTAAACTAGACTATGCTAAGTGGAGCAATAGTGGGGTCCACTCAGTAAACTAGACTATGCTAAGTGGAGCAATAGTGGGGTCCACTGAGTAAACTAGACTATGCTAAGTGGAGCAAGCATAGAAACCATAGAGTCCCTGCTTGCAGAATATATTCGAAATATCAGAAAAAGGAAAAGACTAGAGATGCACCGATCGCTCGGCCGCCGATCGGAATCGGCCGATTTTCACGTGATCGGCCACGACCGGCGACCGGCCGGTCAGTCTGAGACATGCCGATTTTATGCCGGTCAAATGCACTCGCACGTACTTGTAACAACATCACACTCAACACAGCTGAGTTTGCAAAGTTTGATAAGCTAGGCCAACAGTCAGGGCTGGATAAAGCGCTAATACTGAGTTTGTCTATGCAGCGAACGCTGTGCTTTGCCATATTGCGTGGCATTTAAGCTGTCACTTCAGGTTACAGCGCTCATCAAAGCCCGTCCTTGCCGCTAATTGCGTGCCCACAGCTGAACCACAAGCGCTATCAATAAGCAGCGACATAGCCTTTACTCAACTTAAGGCGAGACACGGCAGGAATAAACATAGTTTTGCTTCGGTTTGCCAACTTATCATGTATTCTTTCACACTACTACAACAACTAAGTCCGATTTACACATTTAGAGGTTTATTTCATTACCTTTTGTCTGATCACGCCTGTATATTTCTTCTAAATTCGCCAAAAGTTAGCATTCTAACGTGTCATAAACTACCGCGACCGTGATACAAAACATATCATGCGTGGTGTCCTTGGAAAGCTGTGTTTCTCCAGCATGACGTTATGCCATCCAAATATGGACACTTCCTTAGTATCCGCAAGCAATCGCGAAAGTTCAAAGAAGAGTGTGGACTGAGAATGTATGTCATTTGCTGTGTTTCAAGGCTTCTCAAAATTCGTTTTTTTTGTTGTCATTTTCCAACATCTCAGCCTATGTAGCACTAACTTCAGTTATCAGTATTCTGAAGATATTTACAGTTGGATATTGCATATGGATGTGAGAAGAAAATAAATAGTGTTCCTAGTGCATTTCTATGTGTGAAATGAATGTCCCACACTGGGATTACTGCAGCTGAAGAAGACTGAAGAAGAATCTGTCTATTCACATTTTTCTACCAGCCATTGATAAGTTGATTACATTTCTAACATGTTGTATTAAAGAAAATATAGGCCAGAAAATAACTCTTTGTTTGTGCTGTAAAGTGGTTAGAAGAAATTAAATCGGAATCGGCTAAAATCGGTATCGGCCGGTCAAACTCGATGAAAAATCGGAAATCGGAATCGGCCAAAAAATTGCAATCGGTGCATCTCTAGAAAAGACCCACAAATACACTTGGGCAGAATTTCACACTGGCATTAAATATTCCCATTTGCACTGAACATACAAATAATTCAAAATCCACAGGGGGTCAGCGTCAGCCAGAGACTAATCCTCTCTGTCAGTTGATCCTGATGGTTAACCACACCAACTCATCTCTCCTCTCTGTCAGTTGGCCCTGACGGTTAACTACACCAACTCATCTCTCCTCTCTGTCAGTTGGTCCTGATGGTTAACCACACCAACTCATCTCTCCTCTCTGTCAGTTGGTCCTGAGGGTTAACTACCTACACCAACTCACCTCTCCTCTCTGTCAGTTGGTCCTGATGGTTAACCACCTACACCAACTCACCCCTCCTCTCTGTCAGTTGGTCCTGACGATTAACCACCTACACCAAGTCATCCCTCACTGGTTTCCAAAATGAGATCAGAGTAAAACTAATTACGAAGCAAAGCCAGAGAACACACCTGAACATTGGGACAATCAGGCCAATTCAGCACCCAAATCAGAGCGCTACTCGTCACTAAAAAAGACATGATGGAGTAGAGGTGTGTGTGTGTGTGTGTGTGTGTGTGTGTGCAGTTTGTAAGTATGAGTGAGTAGAGACATAACTTTTATATTAGCCTTCATTCCCTCCACCTCTCCCATCCTCAACATTTTTCAAAATCTCAATGTTACTCTACATTTTAAATGTTAATGTGATATGTTGTTGATATTTACATTTTAAATGTTAATGTGATGTTTTGTTGTTATTTACGTTTTAAATGTTAATGTGATGTTTTGTTGTTATTTACATTTTAAATGTTTGTGATGTTTTGTTGTTATTTACGTTTTAAATGTTTATGTGATGTTTTGTTGTTATTTATATTCTGAATGTTTATGTGAAGTTTTGTTGTTATTTACGTTTTAAATGTTAATATGATATTTTGCTATTATTTGTGCTTTATTGTTATTTGTTGTTATTTGTGCTCTAGTTACACTGTATCACAGCAATCATGCTAATGAAGCAACATTGGATTGAATTGACGTACACACACACACACACACACACACACACACACACACACACACGCATACACACATGCAGGGAGAGACATACACACACAAACAGAGAGAGAGGTAAGAAACACAGATGAGCCAAGAAGAGAGGGAGAGACAGTAAGAGAGAGAGAGAGAGAGAGAGAGAGAGAGAGGTAAGAAACACAAAGAGATGAGCCAAGAAGAGAGGGAGAGAGAATGAGAGAGAGAGATAAATAAAAGAGGACAGAGGCTGATTGAAAGAGGGGAGGAGAGAGGGAGAGAAAGATAGACAGATGAAAAATCCCCAATCAGGAAAAACATGAGGCATAAAGGACAGGGGCAGATTTACCCCCTACACACACACACACACACACACACACACACACACACACACACACACACACCCGCGCGCGCGCGCACACACACACACACACACACACACACACACAACCAACCAACCAACTACCCAACCCCCTGCCTTTGGATCCCCACCAGGCAATCACTCTGTTTGGAAAATAAACAAAATGACTAACAAAATAGGCTAAATGAAGTGTTTCACCACACACACAGTCTCTCACACACACAATCACACACACACTAAAAAGCCTCATCCTAATTGGAGACCCTTGGGAAAGGGAGAGGGTGAAGGAAACAAAGTGTTCTATTGTGCCTCCACTGCTTTACAACACCACACAGCAGCGGAGCGAGAGAGAGAGAGAGAGAGAGACGGAGAAAGAGAGAGAGAGAGACGGAGAGATAGAGAGAAGGGTTAAAGATGGACGGCAAAGGGATACAAAAAGAGTCCAATTTCTGGAAGAAAAGCAGGATGCGTGTAAAAGAGAAAGCGCAGCACGATGCAGGGGTAATTGCACATGATTGACACGTGTGTTTACCGTATGTCAATCAATGCCAGCAATTTATCCAGCGTCAAAGCTGAATTTCCAAACACACACACACACACACACATACAAATGCAAAAGCATCTAGAACATGACAAAGAGATAAAAAATGACATGGCCATTTTCAACTCAATAATATGATTTGGGAGTCATTTCTGTGGTGTGGGCATATTGTCAGAAGCCACCGCACCAACACAGACAACACTCGAGCTCTTTAAACGAACAAACACCATTTCGTAAATTAGAATTTCATCAATTCCTCAGAATCTACTAAAGAGCGTATTAGCACGTCATGTCTCTGACTAGCTCTAGGGGGCCTCTGTGTTTGCTTGTCGTGCTATATGCTGAAGTTATGTCTCAGTCTGTACACAGACACCAAGAGTATCATAGAGCTAAACTGCACGTACAAGAAAAAATATATTTATCATTCAGCCCTTTAATAAGTAGGATATGTCATATGGACTAGCCAATACATGACAGTATTCATATAATTATGATGCAAAATAGATCAGGTAATGTGACCTGTGTGAATTTATAATAATATATGTAGGCTACAGTAGGCTATAATGTGTGTAGTTCTCACTTGTAACATTTAAGCTGTCAGCACAGCAGTAGGCTGTCACCAGTCTATGCCGCGTTTATTTAGTTAGCATGTAGTTGGTTAGCATTTAGTTAGTTAGCGTTTAGTTAGTTAATGTTTAGTCAGCAGTAGGATGTCTCCAGTCTATGACGCGTTTAGTTAGCGTTTAGTTGGTTAGTGTTTAGTTAGTTAGCGTTTAGTTAGTGTTTAGTCAGCAGTAGGCTGTCTCTAGTCTATGATGCGTTTAGTTAGTTAACATTAAGTCAGCAGTAGGCTGTCACCAGTCTATGACGTGTTTAGTTAGCGTTAAGCAGAGCCTATTTAGGGACAGCCGGTTCACTCCCTATTACTGTAACGCCATTGTACCTGCATTTTACCGGCAAAGGGATTACCGGCAATCTGTTGCAGTTCCGCTAGGGGGCGATCACGAGTAAGTACAAAAACAATGGGGATCTATGGGACTAGACAGCTAAATTGGTCTTTTTCACCTTATTGCCATTGAAATACTGAAGATTGTTTTTTAGTTTCTGCAAGCTCAATATGGATTATATATAGAAAGTTGAATGAACAAGTACTTATGGCCCTTTGGTTTCTTACAGGCTGGGTCGTTGTTGCCCATAACACACTAGCATTCTACTAATGAATGACGTCATTGACACGTTTGAAAGGTTTTTTAGAAAAATTAAGTGACTTAAAAAATCTAATACTCAGCGGTGTGTACAGTATTTCCCTCATACTCAGACACAGACTTCTTTAGCTTCATCGATTCATGCATTGTGCTTTTTAGCGGTCGAATTTTGGAATCAAAGATTTATTTATTATTTTGCACAGCCATGGACACCAGACAACATGCCCAGCCCAGCGTCCATTAGATGCCTCTATGCCTATGCTTATGGGGGTGTTGCTAGTGTAGTGGCTCTATGTCTATGGGGGTGTTGCTAGTGTAGTGGCTCTATGTCTATGGGGGTGTTGCTAGTGTAGTGTCTCTATGTCTATGGGGGTGTTGCTAGTGTAGTGGCTCTATGTCTATGGGGGTGTTGCTAGTGTAGTGGCTCTATGTCTATGGGGCTGTTGCTAGTGTAGTGGCTCTATGTCTATGCCTATGGGGCTGTTGCTAGTGTAGTGGCTCTATGTCTATGGGGCTGTTGCTAGTGTAGTCGCTCTATGTCTATGCCTATGGGGCTGTTGCTAGTGTAGTGGCTCTATGTCTATGGGGCTGTTGCTAGTGTGGTGGCTCTATGTCTATGCTTATGGGGCTGTTGCTAGTGTAGTGGCTCTATGTCTATGGGGCTGTTGCTAGTGTAGTGGCTCTATGTCTATGGGGGTGTTGCTAGTGTAGTGGCTCTATGTCTATGCCTATGGGGCTGTTGCTAGTGTAGTGGCTCTATGCCTATGGGGCTGTTGCTAGTGTAGTGGCTCTATGTCTATGGGGGTGTTGCTAGTGTAGTGGCTCTATGTCTATGCCTATGGGGCTGTTGCTAGTGTAGTGGCTCTATGTCTATGGGGGTGTTGCTAGTGTAGTGGCTCTATGCCTATGGGGCTGTTGCTAGTGTAGTGGCTCTATGCCTATGGGGCTGTTGCTAGTGTAGTGGCTCTATGTCTATGCTTATGGGGCTGTTGCTAGTGTAGTGGCTCTATGTCTATGCTTATGGGGCTGTTGCTAGTGTATGTCTATGTCTATGCCTATGGGGCTGTTGCTAGTGTAGTGGCTCTATGTCTATGCTTATGGGGCTGTTGCTAGTGTAGTGGCTCTATGTCTATGCCTATGGGGCTGTTGCTAGTGTAGTGGCTCTATGTCTATGTCTATGGGGCTGTTGCTAGTGTAGTGGCTCTATGTCTATGGGGCTGTTGCTAGTGTAGTGGCTCTATGTCTATGCCTATGGGGCTGTTGCTAGTGTAGTGGCTCTATGTCTATGGGGCTGTTGCTAGTGTAGTCGCTCTATGTCTATGTCTATGGGGCTGTTGCTAGTGTAGTGGCTCTATGCCTATGGGGCTGTTGCTAGTGTAGTGGCTCTATGTCTATGCTTATGGGGCTGTTGCTAGTGTAGTGGCTCTATGTCTATGCCTATGGGGCTGTTGCTAGTGTAGTGGCTCTATGTCTATGTCTATGGGGCTGTTGCTAGTGTAGTGGCTCTATGCCTATGGGGCTGTTGCTAGTGTAGTGGCTCTATGTCTATGTCTATGGGGCTGTTGCTAGTGTAGTGGCTCTATGTCTATGGGGCTGTTGCTAGTGTAGTGGCTCTATGTCTATGGGGCTGTTGCTAGTGTAGTGGCTCTATGTCTATGGGGCTGTTGCTAGTGTAGTGGCTCTATGCCTATGGGGCTGTTGCTAGTGTAGTGGCTCTATGCCTATGGGGCTGTTGCTAGTGTATGTCTATGCTTATGGGGCTGTTGCTAGTGTAGTGGCTCTATGTCTATGCTTATGGGGCTGTTGCTAGTGTATGTCTATGCCTATGGGGCTGTTGCTAGTGTAGTGGCTCTATGTCTATGGGGCTGTTGCTAGTGTAGTGGCTCTATGCCTATGGGGCTGTTGCTAGTGTAGTGGCTCTATGTCTATGGGGCTGTTGCTAGTGTAGTGGCTCTATGCCTATGGGGCTGTTGCTAGTGTAGTGGCTCTATGTCTATGGGGCTGTTGCTAGTGTAGCGGCTCTATGTCTATGGGGCTGTTGCTAGTGTAGTGGCTCTATATCTATGGGGCTGTTGCTAGTGTAGTGGCTCTATGTCTATGCCTATGGGGCTGTTGCTAGTGTAGTGGCTCTATGTCTATGGGGCTGTTGCTAGTGTAGTCGCTCTATGTCTATGCCTATGGGGCTGTTGCTAGTGTAGTGGCTCTATGTCTATGGGGCTGTTGCTAGTGTAGTGGCTCTATGTCTATGGGGGTGTTGCTAGTGTAGTGGCTCTATGCCTATGGGGCTGTTGCTAGTGTAGTGGCTCTATGTCTATGTCTATGGGGCTGTTGCTAGTGTAGTGGCTCTATGCCTATGGGGCTGTTGCTAGTGTAGTGGCTCTATGCCTATGGGGCTGTTGCTAGTGTAGTGGCTCTATGCCTATGGGGCTGTTGCTAGTGTAGTGGCTCTATGCCTATGGGGCTGTTGCTAGTGTAGTGGCTCTATGCCTATGGGGCTGTTGCTAGTGTAGTGGCTCTATGTCTATGTCTATGGGGCTGTTGCTAGTGTAGTGGCTCTATGCCTATGGGGCTGTTGCTAGTGTAGTGGCTCTATGCCTATGGGGCTGTTGCTAGTGTAGTGGCCAAGGAATGTGCAGCTACCACACAAGCCGTGGGTTCAATTCCCTGGTGCCACTTCAACCCAAGGAAACTGGTCTGCAATTAACTTTTAATGAATTAAAGCAATTGTGTTGACTTATGTGGTAGCGGATTCCATACGGAGACGGGGGAACTGTGTTTACCTATGTGGGAGCGGATTCTGGTCAGAGTTAATCTCTGCTTAGTGAAAGCAGCTACTGCCGTATAATAATAATAAAATACCTTACGCTCTCCTCCCCCCACTCTGCACACACACACACACACACACACACACACACACACACACAAACATGTTCACATCTGTCCACATAAAACAGTCATCTCGAAATGTGAAAATCCCCCCCCCCCCCCCCCCCTCCCCTCCTCTAACAGCAGATCCACACTGTGTCTGATCAGCTCCTGCTGCTCCATCTGCACCAGCCACT
Source organism: Sardina pilchardus (assembly GCF_963854185.1). NCBI lineage: Eukaryota > Metazoa > Chordata > Actinopteri > Clupeiformes > Clupeidae > Sardina > Sardina pilchardus. The sequence goes on along the minus strand of NC_085011.1, from coordinate 2,339,578 downwards.
CATACACACACACACACACACACACACACACACACACACACACACACACACACACACACACACACACACACACACACACAGACCATCACACACATACACACACACACACACACACACACAAACAGACCATCACACACATACACGCACACACATACACACTCACACACACGCAGACCATCACACACATACACACACCCACACACACACTCACTCATACACACACATACACACCATTACACACATGCAGTTTGCACTCACATCTGTCATAGGATTACACACACACACACACACACAGAGAATACTGACTGTCACTTTAAGAACATGTATGCCACAACAGAGACCCATGCATGCATGCATTGTGAAAAGGCCATAGTCACACACACACACACACACACAAGCACACACACACTATATAGACAGGGGCACACACTATATAGACATGGAAACACACATATTATATAGACATGATTACACACAAACGCACACACAAACACACACACAAACACATACAGTATGCACACCACACACACAAGTGACTTTCCTGCACCCCTGCCCTAAACAAATCACATCTGTGCATACACTCAAACACAGACACACAGACACACACACAGACACACACACACACATATCCACTTTCTGTTTGCGCTGTCACACATGCGGGTGCCGATCCGGTTGGTGTTTCACGGTTGGCCGCTCCGGCTCTAAGAGGAGTCGGGTTCCTCTCGGTTCCTCTCGGGTTCCTCTCGGGGACTTAAGGGATTTGTAGCTCATTGTTCCGCTGATGCCCCACTGGACACTGTTACACACAGGAAGGAGGTGCAAATCCCACACACACACACACACACACACAGAGGCACGCATACTCACACACACAAACAATCATACACACATACACACACACACACACTCACACACACACACACACTCTGTTACGCATGGGAAGGACGCGCTAAGCCCCTCATTAGCCAACTTAACAAAGACACATTCATTACAGGTGAGACAGAAGGTCAGGTACCCACACACACGCATACACACACACACACACACACACACACACATACAGACACAGACTCACGCGCATAGACTCATACACACACACACACACACACACACGGACTCATGCGCATAGATTCACACACACACACACACACACACACACACACACACACACACAGACTCACGTGCATTGACTCATACACACACACACGGACTCACACGCATAGACTCATACACACAAACACACAGCAGACACTCACAGGCTACCAGATCCACCTACGGCTGAGCACTCACCAGTGATGGACCAAGTTACACTGACAACAGCTTAACCTCGTGACCGAGACGCAGTAGAGAGTACAATACTGGCTCTCTCTTTCACTCACACACACACACACACACACACACACACACACACACACACACACAAATACACGTACAAGCTACAGGTATGACAGGTCAAACCAATCTAAATCCAAATCAGTATTGTGTGAAATTTGGCATGTTGAATGCATGTATGCACTCATGTGGTGATGATACACCTGTACACACACACACACACACACACACACACACACACACATAAAAGACACAGAGGGCCGGATGTACAAACACAGCGCTAACAGCGAGTTTTTGTATACGCAGAATGCGAACGCTGTGCTTTGCTATATTGCGTGGAATTTACTAAGCTGTCACTTCATTACGTTAACAGCGGTCATCCCCGCCCGTTCCCGCCCCCTCTACAACGCTAATTATGTGTGCAGAGCTGAACTACGAGCGCAGTTGAATATTGCAACATTTAAAAGAATCAAAGTTTAGCGATCATACATGATACAAAGAGATGTCAACGAGCAGCGACAGACAGACAGAGTAGCCTAGTAGTTCTACTAATCCACTTAAAAAAATACTTGTGAACTATTTACTGCAGGTAGACTAAGGATACAGTATAACTTAATGCCTGTCTAACAGATTGGGAAGTGTAGGCTATGTCGTGAAAGAGAAAATATGATTTTAGAGAGGCAAACAAAAGTTAAGGTTGCTTTTGACATAGTACAATGAAGAAAATGGATGCTCTGAATACTGATTCAGCTGTCTCTAAAATGTTTTCTAATAGAAGGATTTAACCGCAATTTGGATTACACCTGCTTTCAGAAGGCGGAAGTTTTTCAACGCAAAATAGACGTGCGCTGTTTTCATACATATGGTGGAATACTTAATCAATCGCTATTAGCACTTCTCCTCCCCTGTACTTGCGCGTTACACCCATTTTCAGCTGATCCGCCCAGGAATTAATATGCATGACACGGAAAAGCGCAAATAGCCATTCTCAGTTCCCACGGCAGGCAGTCTGCGTGTTTCTCTCA
>NC_085011.1:2327221-2332221 GCF_963854185.1 Sardina pilchardus | reverse complement strand
CACAAACACTAACACAAACACACACGTAAACACAAACACTAACACAAACACACATGTAAACACAAACACTAACACAAACACACATGTAAACACAAACACTAACACTAACACTAACACAAACACTAACACAAACACAAACACAAACACAAACACAAACACAAACACAAACACTAGCACAAACACAAACAGGCTACGCTACACTATTACCTGAGGGCAGGCTACGCTACGCTACACTATTATCTGAGAGGCAGAATACATAACATCTGTTGTCTGCCTTTTCAGTTGGTAATCATAGCCTAAACTGGCCTTGCTGTGGATCTTGCTAGGTTTCAGCTTATCTGTGAGATTAATATTTGAGCCGAAGGGTTCACCGCCACGGTATCTGCAGTTGGACTGACAGCTGACTGACAGATTCCTGATGACCAACCGCCCTCCAACCACTCGATAAAGATTACGCTAAATTATCATTGCCACTCCATTTAAACAACTGCCGTTATGCAATCAATGTTGTCCTTTTTTTCTGTCGGAGTGTGTGTTGGAACACTGCGCCATTAAAACTGCTTCTTGCTACAGCCTATTATGATGAGCCCGCTTTAAATGACGACCTTGATGTTTTTGGTTTAATAAAAAGGCACATAAGCTTCTTTCCCCTGAAGACATTCAGCACCCCCTCCCCACTAATGTCTTCTCTTATGCTGACATCACTTCCTGGGGTCCAGACAACATATGGTGACACAACGGTGTCCACACACCCAAAATGGAATCACAATACGGCAACGTTTTCACGCGACAGGGACGTCTCCAGGCAAAAAGACCCTGAAGACGGCCTGAAGAAGATCCTGAATAAGACTGGAAAAGTTTAATTTTTTTTAGGAGCAAATCCAGCATGCGGACACTCTTCTGTTTCACCTTATTTCACCATGACGACTTGATATTATCTATGTTATACATCACGTCACGTGTCTTGATGTGGCTGTTCCGTTCTGCATATTAGCATGGGCAGTTACCAGAATATGGTTCTTTAGTCTGGTTTTAGTTCCTGCAGCTGTAAGGAGGGTTCTCTAACCTTCTGAGTGCAGTCTGGAGGTAGAGCATGTGGTACCTGGTTCTTTGGCTGGGGAGTCCTGTTCAACAAGAGGGATTCCCACATCTGAGTCTTTCTTTTTCCGCAGCATGGCTAACAGTGCACTAAAAATTAATGATAAACATACCACACACACACACACACACACACACACACACACACACACAGACACACACAGGGCACAAATCACGATTATGCTACCGCTGGACATCACTCATCATCATAGTGGTGATAGAGGTTTGGTACCATTCTGCCCGTTATTACTGACATGAGAAGGTATGCGGGGAGGCTCTGCGTGTGTGTGTGTGTGTGTGTGTGTGTGTGTGTCTGACCTGAGAGGGTTAGTGGGGAGGCCCTGTGTGGGTGGAGGAGGAGGAGGAGGAGGTGGGGGAGGTGGTGGTGGAGGGGCGGAGGAGGGGGTGGGGTTGGTGGCCTGCTGAAGCTTCTTCTGGAGCTCCTCCACTGAACAACACACAGAACACAGAACACAGAACACACAGAACTGTGAGAATGAGGAACACTCAACATTTAGAACACAGACCCTATGGAACGCAGATAGTTCAGGCTACTCGGTGTTCTAAATACAGAGAACTCAGAATGCATTCAGCATAAAGGTAAGACTGCTGTGAGCGCACCCTGGACAAACACACACACGTGGCTTTCACACCCTGATACACTTTGCCCAAACCCACGTACTTCTTCACCATAGTTCTTTCTCCTCCACTTGTCCAGGGTCAGCAAAACTACTGATTGTGTAGCCTATTAGCTTTTAGCCGATAAGGAAACTATATCTCTGAGTCAAACAAGGGTAAAAGACAGAGTGGACAGATGCCCTCTGTGACCTTGGTCGACCTCTGACCTGTGAACCTGAGGTCCTTGGCCTCGGTCTCAGCCTTGGTGCGGATCTCCCAGCATTCCCTCTTCTCCTCCTGCAGAAGCTCCGCCTTGTGCTGCAGAGCTGCCACCTCCTTCAGCAACTCGCACGAGCTCAGCTTCTCCTCCATGGCCTTCATCTGTGTGTGTGTGTGTGTGTGTGTGTGTGTGTGTGTGTGTGTGTGTGTGTCATGTTTGTGCACATGAGTGTGAGAGACCAAAAGAATAAAGCATCGTACTGCATTCAATAGTGAAGAGTAAGGATGCTTGACAAGCACAGAGGCAACAATACTAGACAACTCCAGCACATACTGTAGGAGCTCTCTATACACACAGACCTTTATAGCAGCTAGAACACACAGAATGATATTTCTCTTACAGAGCACATCTTCTCAACACACACACACACACACACACACACACACACACACACACACACACACACATAATAATAATAAAATAAAAAACATTTTTTAAAAATGCCTCAGACTCAAGGTCTCTTTCCCAAGACAACACAAACAGCACACACACAGAGCAAGACAACACACAAACAAACAACAAAAATATGACTCGAACAATGAGAAGTCTTCCTGAAACAGAAATACACGTACTCAAACACAACTACAAAACACAACCACACACACACACACACACACACACACACACACGTGGAGCCAGTTCCCAGTGAGTACAAAGCGCTGGCTGGTGAGGGCGTCTCCGTGGTGATAATTGCTGGTGAGTAGCGCTGGGCTGGCGCCAGCCTGCGTCTATCCCTCCCTCTCTTTTCTCTCTTTTCTCTCTCTCTTTTATCTCTCTCTCTCTCTCTTTTCTCTCTTTTATCTCTCTCTTTTATTTCCCTCTCTGTTTTCTCTCTATTTTTCTCTCCCTCTCTCTCTTTTCTCTCTCTCTCTCTTTTCTCTCTTTTCTCTCCCTCTCTCTCTTTTCTCTCCCTCCCTCTCTTTTCTCTCTCCCTCTCTCTTTTCTATCTATCTATCTATCTATCTATCTATCATCTCCCTCTCTTTTCTCTCTCTTCTCTCTTTCTTTCTCCCTCTATCTCCCTCTCCCTCTCTCTTTTCTCTCCCTCCCTCCCTCCCTCTCTCTCTCTCTCTCTCCCTAATCGCATGTTAATCGCTCCCTAAATGAAAAGGCTCACCTCACCTCCCCATCTCCTCACCTCCTCATCTCCTCACCTCCTCTCTCCTGGGCTCTCCAGAGCAGTGATCCCTCTCTTTACTGACTGTGTGGATCAGTGACGGTGGCAGTGCCGAGGGCCCGGTGGGTCTGTGTGTGTATGTGTGTGTGTGTGTGTGTGTGTGTGTATGTGTGTGTGTGTGTGTGCTGCGCCGAGGGCCCGGTGGGTCTGTGTGTGTGTGTGTGTGTGTGTGTGTGTGTGTGTGTGTGTGTGTGTGTGTGTGTGTGTGTGTGTGTGTGTGTGTGTGTGTGTGTGTGTGTGTGTGTGGGTCTGTGGGTCTGTGGGCTGGGCCAGCTGCGCTGTGCTGGTACTAAGCACTGTAATTAGCCGCCAAAGGCCCGCGCACTCATGGACTAAATGCTCTCTTTAGCAACACGCTAATATTGTCTCAGGGGCACACTGGAGCTGGTTAGCACCTCCGATGACAAACACACACGCGCGAGCAGTGCACACACACACACACCACACACACGTGTTCACACACGTATACACACTCACATGCATACACACACTCACACACACCAAACACACACGCACGCACACACACACACACACGATGAGATGTCTAGCCAGGACACTGAGGAGGTGGGTCATGTTTGCAGGTTGTGAAGAGCCTGGATGTCAATAACTGCTCGGTGTTTCACTATAGTTTGACCTTGCGTTTGTTCAATAATTGATCGGTGGTTTACTATGGAGTGTTTTGTTCTGGCTTGGCCTTATGTTTGTGCAGAGGACAGGTGAAATATTGATTACAGTCCAGAGCTAGCCATACAGTAAAAGTGATCCATTACCACACAATTACAGACCAATCACAGATCAAGCTGGGCCTTATGTGTGCAACTGTACTTTAAAGTGACTATACTGTATGTAATACAAATAATATGATAAATAAAACAAAAACATATCAAATAATAAAAAATAAGGCAGTCAATTTGTTTTGCACTGAATGTATGTAAATTATCACGATAGGCTGACCTTAAATATAAAGCCCTCTTATTGGTCAATCTCCCTTGGTGAGCCAGGGTTATGATTGGTTAGGGGAGGAGCCTGACCTGATGCTGGTGCTGGAGGGCCTGGCTCTCGAGGGCGTGGCTTAGCTTGGCCACCTCCTCCAAGGCCTTCTGCAGTGATTCGTTGGTCGAAACACTTTGAAGCAGGATCTGACTCTGTCTCTTCATTTTCTTCTGTTCCACCAACATCTATACAAAAGCATTCAAATTAAAAGAATAAATAAAAACATAAATTATTATTATTATTATTATTATTATTATTATTATTATTATTATTATTATTATTATTATTATTATTATTATCATTATTATTATTATTATTATTATTATCATCATTATTAAAAACATTGTTCAAATTGTTTCACTATAGTAAACATTTATACATAAGTACTCATACATAAGTAAATTAAACCATAGCATGGGCTGCAGTCTCTATACATATGTTTGAAGCGTATGGCATTACACATGGAGAAAGCCTGTTCAATTCTGACAGGTGAGGTGTGTGCTATCCTGAGATACTACAAGACAGTATAACATTACATCTGTTGGGCAAGGTGTGTACAGGATATAGGTGTGTGCTAGGTGTGTACAGGATAAAGGTGTGGGCTAGGTGTGTACATGATATAGGTGTGGGCTAGGTGTGTACAGGATAAAGGTGTGGGCTAGGTGTGTACAGGATATAGGTGTGGGCTAGGTGTGTACATGATAAAGGTGTGTGCTAGGTGTGTACATGATATAGGTGTGGGCTAGGTGTGTACAGGATAAAGGTGTGGGCTAGGTGTGTACATGATAGGTGTGGGCTAGGTGTGTACATGATATACAGTAGGTGTGTATATTA
>NC_085011.1:2299721-2319721 GCF_963854185.1 Sardina pilchardus | reverse complement strand
TCAAAACCTCGGGCGGTATGAGAGAGGGGGAAAAATCATCTCCCTCCATTACACCTTTTTTTTTTTTTGGCAGACAAAATCACAAACGTCAGGCGGAGCGGAAATCAGTGAGCGCCAAGACATCATCTTTCTCCTCACAGAAAAAAGCCATCACACCCACCAAAATATTTTGGAGCAATTTACATGCAAATTGGCCTTGAACCAATACTATAATTTCAATACATAACTTCACGTCTTGAACGGAGGTAAAACATGTTTTAACATTTTTATGTGTAATTATTCAAATGAGGCCCCAGGAAGGATACGTGCTGGGCTAATTCTGTTGAATTTGGTGTGAAGGGGCTGGGGTAGGTTCACCGCCACAGGATGGCTCTGGTTAACACACACACATACACACACACACACACACACACACACACACACACACACACACACACACACACACACACACACACACACACACACACACACACGGGGATGCAGGGAGAGACGTAAAGGCCACAGGACGGCTCTGGCTATCACTCCGAGTCCACTCCGGAGTCCTAAGGGGTGATGTGTGTTTTTCCAAAACCAGAGACTGCCACCAAGACTGCCACGTTCCTTTAAAATAAATTAAAGCAAAAGACTGCCATGTTCCTTTAAAATAAAATGAAGCAAAAGACTGCCACGTTCCATTAAAATGAAAACAAACAAACAAAGACTTAGATAACACCCTGGACAAAATCTAAGGGTTTGTGCTATGGCCTGTACAGACTTCACAATTTCTTTGTCTTTCACGATTATCTTTTATGATTGACCGTGTCAGACAAGGCGATCACAGAACACAAAATCTTGCCGCGTCTTGGTCGTAAGACTGCCACGTTACAAGATCCTCTATTGTAGGCTTCTCCTTGCGTGTCGTCACAGTGTCAGTGTCAATACGGGAATCGTAAGAGATTCCCCTTGCTAGACTTTTGGTCGTAACCTCGTGGAACGTCGCAGACAATAGGTAATTGAATATAGCACATAACGAGACACTTCCTCCTTCGAGCGTCATTCCCGACTTTAAATATTCGGACAGGACAATGGAAATGTGTCAGCCATGACACAATCGTGGCAAAATCGCATAGGTTGTACAGGCCATTATATACACCCTGGTCACACTCTTGGGCTTGTATGGTTGCCAAGGCACTCATAAACCCTTATAAGGGTTAAAGCCTTGTGTGTTTTACAGCAGGAAACTGTCACACAGCATTTTGCGTGTTTAGGGCTGAACTGTGCTGGGCCTGGCTCAACACAACACAGGATACATAACTGCTCCTCTCTCCTTCAGCCTTACAAAAGAGAATGGCTCAACACAACACAGGATACATAACTGCTCCTCTCTCCTTCAGCCTTACAAAAGAGAATGGCTCAACACAACACACGAGACATAACTGTTCCTCTCTCCTTCAGCCTTACAAAAGAGAATGGCTCAACACAACACACGATACATAACTGCTCCTCTCTCCTTCAGCCTTACAAAAGGGAACGGCTCAACACAACACAGGTCACATAACTGTTCCTCTCTACTTCACCCTCACCAGAAATAACTGCACTAATTCAAGTGTGAAATCTTGGAGGAGTGCAGGAGATATTATCATTTTGCATAAAGACTCTATCTATAAGCTCTAATGGATGGTCTCTAACCATACTGTCATAAGGCTGGTCTGATTTAGCTGGGCACTCTATAGATAAGGGATCATGTATAGTCCGCCTAGACTGGGTAAACCCAGCCCGATCACACACACACACACACACACACACACACACACACACACACACACAGATAGTGAGAGAGAGACTGGGTAAACCCAGCCCGATCACATACACACACACACACACACACACACACAGAGAGAGAGAGAGGGAGAGAGAGAGAGAGAGACTGGGTAAACCCAGCCCGATCACACACACACACATACACACACACACAGAGAGAGGGAGAGAGAGAGAGATTGGCTAAACCCAGCCCGATCACACACACACACACACACACACACACACACACACACACACACACACACACAGAGAGAGGGAGAGAGAGAGAGACTGGGTAAACCCAGCCCGATCACACACACACACACACACACACACACACACACAGAGAGAGAGAGAGACTTGCTAAACCCGGCCCAATCACACACACACACACACACACACAGAGACTGGGTAGATCCAGCCCAATCTGCCGGTGATTGGATTTGGCCCAGCAGCTCAGGCTGGAAACCTGCACATTCATCTCTCCTGCTTCCTGCCCATGTTTGCTGGAACCAATCACAAACTATCTTATCCAACAGGGGCACGGATCGTTGGTCTGATTGGTTGAAAGACTATTTGAGTCATTTGAACTGTGCCCATTGGTCACGCCTCTTGTGCAGTAGAAATAAAGCACAGACTCCCCAGACTAATGTTCAATTCTGAAAGATTGAGCTTAGTCTGGTGATAGCCACACTAGAACATTTCCGGATATTTACCGGAAATGTTCCGCCCCATTGCAACCCTAAACCAAATACAGTAAACACACACACACACACACACACACACACACGCTAATGTCACTGTTTCAGTACCTACATGTCTAGTGGAGTTGGGCTGCTTAACTGAAATTCCAAACTGGAGGGGAAATATTTAAGAGATTTCTGTTCCTGAAATGCTGCAGTCGTGGAGTTAATAAAGCTATCTGAAAAAGTCATGGCCTCTAGGAATGTGTATGTGTGTGTGTGTGTGTGTGTGTGTATGTGTGTGTGTGTGTGTGTGTGTGTGTGTGTGTGTGTGTGTGTGCACGCGTGTGCGTTAATAAAGCTATCTGAAAAGTCATGGCCTCTAGCAATGGTATCCAATCAGCACTTTAAAAACATCTTCTTTCATTAGATGGCCTTGACGCTAGCCCACACATATACAGCAGCAAAAGTTAAGTCCTTGTGTGTGTGCATGTGTGTGTGTGAGAGAGAGAGTGAGAGAATGTGAGAGAGAGAGAGAGAGAGGGAGAGAGACAGTAATTGACAGCTCAGTATGGCCAAGGCTATTAAAACCAGGGGTGCAAATAGACACTCCAAATAGACATTCTGAGTAGTGTATCCTATTTGCATCCCTGGTACAATTAACAGTGTTTACTATTAGCACCTTGGTGTATATAGTAACATGTGCTATTAGAACCCTGGTGTATATAGTAACATGTGCTATTAGAACCCTGGTGTGTACAGTAACATGTGCTATTAGAACCCTGTTGTAAATAGTAACATGTGCTATCAGTACCCTGGTGTATATAGAAACATGTGCTATTAGAACCCTGGTGTATATAGAAACATGTGATATTAGAACCCTGGTGTATATAGTAACATGTGCTATCAGTAGGCTACCCTGGTGTATATGGTAACATGTACTATTAGAACCCTGGTGTATATAGTAACATGTGCTATCAGTACCCTGGTGTATATAGTAACATGTGCTATTAGAACCCTGGTGTATATACAGTAGTAACATGTGCTATTAGAACCCTGGTGTATATAGTAACATGTGCTATTAGAACCCTGGTGTATATAGTAACATGTGCTATTTGTACCCTGGTGTATATAGTAACATGTGCTATAAGTACCCTGGTGTATATAGAAACATGTGCTATTAGAACCCTGGTGTATATAGAAACATGTGATATTAGAACCCTGGTGTATATAGTAACATGTGCTATTAGAACCCTGGTGTATATAGTAACATGTGCTATTTGTACCCTGGTGTATATAGTAACATGTGCTATAAGTACCCTGGTGTATATAGAAACATGTGCTATTAGAACCCTGGTGTATATAGAAACATGTGATATTAGAACCCTGGTGTATATAGTAAGATGTGCTATTAGAACCCTGGTGTATATAGTAACATGTGCTAGTTGTACCCTGGTGTGTATAGTAACACGTGCTATTAGAACCCTGGTGTATATGGTAACATGTGCTATTAGTACCCTGGTGTGTACGGTAACATGTGCTATTAGAACCCTGGTGTATATAGTAACATGTGCTATTAGAACCCTGGTGTATATAGTAACATGTGCTATTAGAACCCTGGTGTATATAGTAACATGTGCTATTAGAACCCTGGTGTGTACAGTAACTCGCTAATTGTTGCAATAAGAACTTCCCTTTGAGAACTGCAGAGATGTTGATACTCATGCGCAATAACAATTCTACTTATCTCAGCTAAAAGGGTCCAATGCTATTTGTACCCTGGTGCACTCGCTAATTATTGCAATAAGAACTTCCATTTGAGGACTGAATTGTACGCCTTCTCTGCAGCAATGTTGATACACATGCACAATAACAATTCTACTTATCTCAGCGTAATTTCCGGCGGTATTAGAACCCGGGTCTCTCGCGTTAAATCTCATGTTGTTAACCATGATTACACTATCCTTTTACATCCTAACTTATAAATATGCAAAATCACAAATTTTTTGTCCACTAACAAACTAACTGGTTGTATGTCACTGAACAAAGATTATGAAAATAAAATACAACTTTTCCATCTCAAATTTAATTTAAACAGATATTAGTGCCGAAACCTTTCAGAATTCTTAACTTTCTGATGATGAAAAAACGAATGTCCGCCGTCAAGCGAGCAACGTGTTTTTTGTTGTTACGTCACAGGGTGTGACTAGCTCAGCTGTGTGGCCAAGGCGATTAATACCAGGGGGACATGAACTTTAAAACAAACTACATCCAGAATTTAGACATAAACTTTAAAAAGTAAACTTCAGCCATGCTTTTAGATATAAACTTTAAACTTCAGCCATGCTTTAATTAAACACAAACTTTAAAATGTGAGCTTTAGCCAGCTTTTAGACTAACTTTGAACTTAAGTCAGCTTTTAGACTAGCCTGGCTAGCGCCTACCACTTCTCAAATGAGACGTGGTCTGGCAACCAGACGTTCATTTTCTCGTATTTGAAAAAATGCCCAGATCCTTTCATTGAGCGCCACGGATGTCTATCAAATGCGTCTGTGCATAGCTCATCATGGTCTTGCTTTCTCCCCTGTTCTGTGATTGGTCCCCTATCTCTAGGGGACCAATTAGGGCCGTAATTAGGGCCGTAGTTTCCAGACTGCCTTAGCAGCGTGAATGAAATGACAGTGCAAGGCAGGATGGGATCACCCAGTCTACTTTTAGACATGAATTTTAAAATGTAAACTTCAGCCAGTTTTTAGACATAGACTTTAAACGCACTATGCTGATGAATTTAGATGGAATGTAGTTATGATATTGTGTTTCCATGGAAAGATGTTCACAGAGAGCCACAGATAGAGCAGGAACTGAGTGTGTGTGTGTGTGTGTGTGTGTGTGTGTGTGTGTGTGTGTGTGTGTGTGTGTGTGTGTGTGTGTGTGTGTGTGTGTGTGTGTGTGTGTGAGCCACAGATAGAGCAGGAACTGAGTGTGTGTGTGTGTGTGTGTGTGTGTGTGTGTGCGTGTGTGTGTGTGTGTGTGTGTGTGTGTGTGTGTGTGTGTGTGTGTGTGTGTGTGTGTGTGTGTGTGTGTGTGTGTGTGTGTGTGTGTGTGTGTTGAGCCACAGATAGAGCAGGAACTGAGTGTGTGTGTGTGTGTGTGTGTGTGTGTGTGTGTGTGTGTGTGTGTGTGTATGTGTGTGTGTGTGTGTGTGTGTGTGTGTGTGTGTGTGTGAGCCACAGATAGAGCAGGAACTGAGAGATGGAAAACTAAAGAGAAAGAGGAGAAGACAGGGAAGATGAGTCCTTATGAGTACAGAGTTAGTGTGCTAATGTGTGTGTGTGGGTGTGTGTGTGTGTTCACGTGTGTGTGTGTGTGTGTGTGTGTGTGTGTGTGTATGTGTGTGTGTATGTGTGTGTGTGTGTATGTGTTTGTGAGTGTGTGTGTGTGTGTGTGTGTGTGTGTGTGTGTGAGAGAGAGAGAGAGAGAGAGAGAATATGTTCTAATGTGTGCGTGTGCATGTGTGTGTGTGTGTGTGTGTGTGTACAGTATGTGTTTGTGAGTGTGTGTGTGTGTGTGTGTGTGTGTGTGTGTGTGTGTGTGTGTGTGTGCACACGCATGTGTTTGTGCACATGTGTGTGTGTGTGTGTGTTTGTGTGTGTGTGTGTGTGTGTAAGAGAGAGTGTGTGTTTGTGCGTGTGTGTGAGAGTGTGAGTGTGTGTGTGTGTGTGTGTGTGTGTGTGTGTGTGTGTGTGTGTGTGTGTGTGTGTGTGTGTGTGTGTCTGTGTGTCTGTGTGTGTGTGTGTGTGTGTGAGTCATTAAAAGAGCCATCCAGTGAGATCCACTTCTTCTCCTTCCATGGGCCACCACGTGTGCTGTGTGTGTGTGTGTGTGTGTGTGTGTGTGTGTGTGTGTGTGGTGTGTGTCTGTGTGTGTGTGTGTGTGTGTGTGTGGTGTGTGTGTGTGTGTGTGTGTGTGTGTGTGTGTTGGCCACCACGTGTGCTGTGTGTGTGTATTCATCTAGATATGAATACCAGCTTTCATAAATGTGAGGAAACTTTACTGAACACATTCTGTATCTGACCTGAGGTCAGCCTGCCTTGTGTGACTAGAAGACATTTGTGTGCTCGCTGAGGAGGTGTTCAATGGAGTGTTTACTGCACCCGTGTGAGGGAGCAGGCACAGACACAGACACAGACACAGACACAGACACAGACACAGACACACACACACACACACACACACACACACACACACACACACACACACACACACACACACTCACACACACTCACACACACACACACACACACACACACACACACACACACACACACACACACACACACACACACACACACACACACACACACACACACATACACACAGCCCACATGGTGGTCATGGGCAGTACAACACAGTCAGGAAAGGAGACGTTTTCCTTCAAATTTCAATTCTGGATGTGTGTTTTTATATACAGAAGAGGAGAGAGAAGAAGGGAGAGAGAGGGAAGAAGGGAGAGAGAGAGGAAAAAGAGGAGAGAGGAGGGGAAAGGACGAGAGAGGAAGAGGAAGGGAGAGGAGGAGAGGGGAGAGGAGAGTGGAGGGAGAGGATAGAGTGAGAGGAGAGGATAGAGTGAGAGGAGGAGAGAGAGGAGAGTGGAGGGAGAGGATAGAGTGAGAGGAGGGGACAGAGTGAGAGGAGAGGAGAGGAGAGGAGGAGAGAGAGGAGAGGAGAGGAGAGGAGAGGAGAGGAGAGGAGAGGAGAGGAGAGGAGAGAGGAGAGGAGAGGAGAGGAGAGGAGAGGAGAGAGGGGATAGAGTGAGAGGAGAGGAGAGGAGAGGAGAGGAGAGGAGAGAGGGGATAGAGTGAGAGGAGAGGAGAGGAGAGGAGAGGAGAGGAGAGAGGAGGGGATAGAGTGAGAGGAGAGGAGAGGAGAGGAGGAGAGAGAGGAGAGGAGAGAAGAGGATAGAGTGAGAGGAGAGGGAGAGGAGAGAGAGGAGAGGAGGGGAGAGGAGAGAAGAGGATAGAGAGAGAGGAGAGGAGGAGAGAGAGGAGAGGAGGGGAGAGGAGAGGAGAGAGAGAGTTGTGTTCATGTTCTCGTTACCTTGGTGGCGAGCGCTTCTACACTCTCCCTGCAGGTCTTCTCAATCTCCAGGTTCTCCTGAATGTTCCTCACCTCCTTAATCACCCCATGAGACACTGCACACACACACACACACACACACACACACACACACACACACACACACACACACACACACACACACACACACACACACAGATAAACATCCTACGGCAGTACAGGTTTATAAGGACATTGTATGGGCCTTCCAAAGTTGACACTTTCTTTATGAAAATATGTACATATATTGATAAAACATTTTTTTTTATCAAAAATGATCATTCCAGCAGTATTGTAAGACAAACCAAGGTTAGCTCAGACAATCTACATATGATCAAAAAGAGAAAAGTGGTCAAACCTGAACCAACATTTGAGTTGCCAATTTCCATACAAACCTCGGCCTTCCTCAGAGATGTGTTCCATTGCAAAACCAAGAGTACACAGGCATACACATCCAGATCCATACAAATGATCACATATCCAGATCCATACAAATGATCACACATCCAGATCCATACAAATGATCACATATCCAGATCCATACAAATGATCATATATCCAGATCCATACAAATGATCACATATCCAGATCCATACAAATGATCATATATCCAGATCCATACAAATGATCACATATCCAGATCCATACAAATGATCATATTATAATGAATATATTATATTCAGAACCCCTTCTATTTCACCAGATCTACTTCATGTGTGTCATGTTATTCAGAATTAATAGTCACCCCCCCAGCCAATCAGAAAAGAGTATTCCTTCTCTCCAGGTCGTAGGATGACTGCGTACAGTAAGATGATTCCTTTGTGATGGCTGTGTTGTGCCTTTTAGAGTGTGTGTGTGTGTGTGTGTGTGTGTGTGTGTGTGTGTGTGTGATGGCTGTGCTGTGGCTTGTAGAGTGTAGAGGACTTCCCCCTGCCCTCCTTATCTTGGTACTTGATGAAGGATTTAACATTAAGGCTCACATGCTTTAAGAGTAATAAAATAATACATTTGATTCATAAGGACTTCTCAACTCACTCAAGGACACTGTACAATTAAAAGGTTTCTTAGTCGGGGGCGATCCCAAGGCCTAGCGAGGCTGAGCAGCTTAGCAGTAGAGTTTGAATACACACACACACACACACACTCTCATCCTACGACCTGGCGAGGCTGAGCAGCTTAGCAGTAGAGTTTTGAATACACACACACACACACACACACACACACACACACACACACACACACACACACACACACACACTCTCATCCTACGACCTGGCGAGGCGGAGCAGCTTAGCAGTAGAGTTTTGAATACACACACACACACACACACACACACACACACACACTCATCCTACGACCTGGCGAGGCGGAGCAGCTTAGCAGCAGAGTTTTGAATACACGGTAAGATGCGTATTCTTCTAACTCCATGACATGCCAAAGAGTAGGGCACTGCAGATGCCACTTCACTATATCATCCAATCACAGCCAACCATTAATGCGCTCAGAACCCATTAATCAAAGCCCATTATTGCGCTGGGAACCCATTATTGCGCTGGGAACCACAACCATTAATGCGCTCAGAACCCAATGCGCTCAGAACCCATTAATGCGCTGAGAACCACAACCTTTAACGTGCTCAGAACCCATTCATGTGCTGAGAACCACAACCATTAACATGCTCAGAACCCATTACAGTTTTTTCCAATTGCTAACACACTAAAATGACATTCATAGCACAATTATTCAAACTGACACACAGAGAGCAACACATCCTCTCAAGTCTCCAAATGTCTAAACACATTTTCAGCTTTACACACATTTTGCAGTGCAAAATGGCACTTTTTGCATGCACTGAACACGGTTTTCTGCATAAGACACAAAAATCTAACATAAAGTCACATGTTTGCAGTTTCAAAACAATGCCATCCAAGATAACACACATGAGCTAATTGACCAATACGTGTGCCACCTAGCCAAACACCTCAATGCTTAATTTATACCACTTCCATCAGGACGTAAGCACTATGAAAAGACCACAGGTAAGGTAAGGCAAGGCAACTGTATTTATATAGCACATTTTGTCCAGCAGGGCATACCAATGTGCTTTACAAAGATAAAAACAATACAGTAAAACCATTGAACAACGAGCACCTTTTTTACAACAAAGATGGAAGACATTGCAGGGAGAGAGAAGAGGGAGAGTGAGAATGAGAGGGGAAGGGAGAGTCCAATATAAATATACTATACTTGCTGTGCATACTGTATGTTGCACTGACTTGGTGAAAAAAAAGTTTGAACAACATGCATCTGCATCTGCAAATATGTATGTGCACGTAAAGAACTTTCTACAATGTATACCACTTTAGTATTATGGCAAAGCATACTAAAGATACGAGTGTTTTCCATTATGACCAACAGTGTGTATTTGCTGAGACAAAAATCTTGTGAAAGAATGAAGTGTGTGCCATGTGGTGCAAAAGTTTGATTTTGGTAACGTTATATGCAGTTTTGGTTGCAGTGCTACATTTTGCTAGGTAGATTGAGGTATTTCGCAATTTGGGGTGTGGTATTGTGAATTGTGTGTGAATTTTCAAAATTGTGTGCAAGTTTTCAAAATTGTGTTTTAGCAACTGGAAAAAACTGTAATGTGCTGAGAACCACAACCATTAACATGCTCAGAACCCATTAATGTGCTGAGAACCACAACCATTAACATGCTCAGAACCCATTAATGTGCTGAGAACCACAACCATTAACATGCTCAGAACCCATTAATGTGCTGAGAACCACAACCATTAACATGCTCAGAACCCATTAATGTGCTGAGAACCACAACCATTAACATGCTCAGAACCCATTAATGCGCTGAGAACCACAACCATTAACATGCTCAGAACCCATTAATGTGCTGAGAACCACAACCATTAACATGCTCAGAACCCATTAATGTGCTGAGAACCACAACCATTAACATGCTCAGAACCCATTAATGCGCTGAGAACCACAACCATTAACATGCTCAGAACCCATTAATGTGCTGAGAACCACAACCATTAACATGCTCAGAACCCATTAATGCGCTGAGAACCACAACCATTAACATGCTCAGAACCCATTAATGCGCTGAGAACCACAACCATTAACATGCTCAGAACCCATTAATGTGCTGAGAACCACAACCATTAACATGCTCAGAACCCATTAATGCGCTGAGAACCACAACCATTAACATGCTCAGAACCCATTAATGCGCTGAGAACCACAACCATTAACATGCTCAGAACCCATTAATGTGCTGAGAACCACAACCATTAACATGCTCAGAACCCATTAATGTGCTGAGAACCACAGGAGCATTGCTCAATCATGCCCATACCCCACATATGGAACTGAGGGAGAGTTCCTCCTCTGAAGAAGAGTTCTAAAGCACCATATAGACACATCAGAACCCAAGAACCCAAGAACCCAAGAACCCAAGAACTCAAGAACCAAGAACCCAAGAATATGTGAACGATCCGCCTTGGGTCAAAAGTATGCTTCTTCTTTCACGCTGGCAGTTGCACTCACTAAGCCGTGGCTGGACAGCCCATAATTATTGAATGTTTTGTCATTCATGTCCATTCTGAAGTACAGACTGCTTTGACTCCATTTGTGATTTGTATTCAGCAGAGTGTGTGTGTGTGTGTGTGTGTGTGTGTGTGTGAGGCTGGTTGCTCCTGACGGGCGTGGTAATTATGTGTGTATTTTTCCGTGTCGCCTCTTTGTGTGGCCTGCCATCTTGGCTGTGTTTAAAAACGGATCCTCTCCCAGATTAGTGAGTAGCCAAAGGCAGCCATGTTAAATTCTTTGATTCCTTAAATGCATCCAAAAACCCGCTGATAAAGTTCAAGTCTTAAGAGTTTAACAAGTTACGGGCACTCGAGGCAAACAAATTGTGGGAGAAACAGATTGGGAGAGATGCACTTAACGGCGAGGAAAATCGCCACTGACATTTATTTTTGTGTGTAATCATTGGGCGCGTGGCACGGGGAACAGAGAGGACTCTTGCTGCCACTTAACTAATTAGACATTGTGGCCACGGAGCAAAAACAGGAATTAGACGCGTCGAGCACTACCCATCTCCTCTCTCCGCCGCGCACGCACACACACACACACACACACACACACACACACAGACCCATCTCCTCTCTCCGCCGCGCCTCGGCTAATTAGCGCTCGGCTCCTCAGCGCTGGCATGGAGACGCCGTGCCACCAGACGGGCGCTGATGCCGCCGCTTAGTCATTAGGAAGCACTTAGCGCCAGCGGCCAGCGTGGTGAGGTGCGCTGTGTCTGTGTGTGTGTGTGTGTCTGTGTGTGTGTGTGTGTGTGTGTGTGTGTGTGTGTGTGTGTGTGTGTGTGTGTGTGTGCGGTGTTGTGTGGCGTGGTGAGGTGTGGTGTGGTGTGATGCGGTGTGAGGTGGTGTGTGTGTGTGTGTGTGTGTGTGTGTGTGTGTGTGCGTGTGCGGTGTTGTGTGGCGTGGTGAGGTGTGGTGTGGTGTGATGCGGTGTGAGGTGGTGTGTGTGTGTGTGTGTGTGTGTGTGTGCAGTGTGGTGCGGTGTGGCGTGGTGCAGCCCCAGCATCCTGACAGCCACAGAGACAGCAGCCTGCCCTGAACTAAATGACATGTTAATTGTAATTATGGGGAGCCATAGTAAATAAACCACACTGGTGGGGGGGAGTGTGTGTGTGTGTGTGTGTGTGTGTGTGTGTGTGTGTGTGTGTGTGTGCGGGGGGTGTTGATAAGGGATGTGACACGTCAAAAGTGGCAGTCTTAATTGTAGCCCTCTACCCCCACCAACCTCCACTTCCCTTCCCCCAATCATACACATTCTTCTAACCGCCCCCCCCCCCCACACACACACACAGACACATAAACAACCCCCCCCACACACACACACACAAACAACAACTCCCCCCCTCCACACACACACACACACACACATCAATTAGCCTGCAAGTACACACAGAAGGACCAACATGTTCAACAAATTTGGGAAATTACTCAAATAATAATAACACACATACAACATTGGCTGTAAAATACTAACTCTAATGATAATAATAACACACATACAACATTGGCTGTAAAATACTAACTCTAATGATAATAATAACACACATACAACATTGGCTGTAAAATACTAACTCTAACTAGAAATGCAATTCCAAGGAATTACCAGTGCATGAAAATGCAAAAATGTATAGATAGATGATGTAGATATGGTTACTAAGGTGTAGCTAGGGTAAACATGGTGATTGCATAGTTTAAAGAAAGCTGATAGTGTGAAGGTAGACAGTTTAAAGCTTAAACATTCCAGTTTTAACTGAACTAATGATTTCTAGCAGTTATGGTAAAAATGCTAACAAAGCTAACAATGCTAGCAATGGTAACCAGGTTCATTAGCTAACTTAGCTGATCATTTCTAGCAGTTATGCTAAATATGCTAACAATGCTAACTATGTTAACAATGCTAACTAGGTTGATTAGCTAACTTAGCTAATCATTTCTAGCAGTTATGCTAAAAATGCTAACTATGCTAACCATGCTAACTTGCTAGTGAGGACTTTTATTTTTAAACATTTGTTGCTAGGGTATCCATGGTGGCCACTATCAGGAAACAAGAAGTTACTGCAGTATAATCATGTTGGTTGCTATGGAAACGGTCATAAACACTTAATTTTAATGGTGGCTATGTTGGTTGCTAGGTACATGGAGGTTTCATGTAGTTGACTGGAGGCATAGTGGATGATAACTGACAGTTGGAATGGTTGAACAGTTCAATAGTTGAGTAGTTTCAGTGGTTAAATGATTTAATAGTGTATTATTGCAGTGAGGACCTTTATTTTGAAACAGTTGTGGACAGAGGAAGTAGTGAAACAGGATCTGTAGTCTTAATGAGATTGTATGCTTAAAGCCTGAGACAGAAGGTGCCTCTCATATAGCGTTTACGCGTCCTCTCTCGCTCCTCACTGATCTACATAAAGAATGATGGAGCGGCAACAATGGGATAGTCTAGCCCTTCTTCTATCTTTCTTTATGTAGATCATTGAGGATCGAGGAGCGAGGGAGGACATATAAACGCTGCTTGAGAGGGACCCACAGTAAATACTTTAAAAGTTGTATGTAGATAGTCTAATTAATGTTGATAGACAGAATGTTTAATGGATGTTGATAGGCAGATTGTTTAATAGATATTGATTGACAGTTTAATGGGTGGATGAGTGAATGGTCTGAAGAAGATGAATGGATAGAAGGTTGGATGGAATGTGCCTTATATTCTTGTTAAGAGAGACACTGATACAGCTATCTGAGAGTAGTTGATACAGGTGTAATCAATTTAACTGGCTAGTCTTAAGAGAGCCAGAGTGTACTCTTAAAGCCTGAGACAGAGTAAATAATTTAAAAGTTGAATGTAGATAGTCTAATTAATGTTGATAGACAGAGAGTTTAATGGATGTTGATAGACAGATTGTTTAATAGATGTTGATAGACAGTTTAATGGGTGGATGAGTGAATGGTCTGAAGAAAATGAATGGATAGAATGTTGGATGGAATGTGCCTTATATTCTTGTAGAATGGAGAGACAGCTCTCTACTGAGAGTAGTGGATACAGATACAGGTGTAATCAATTTAACTGGCTAGTCTTAAGAGAGCCAGCCTGAGACAGAGTAGATTGTTTAAAAGTTGAATGTAGAGCGTCTAATTGATGTTGATAGGCAGACTGTTTAGAATGGGTGGATGAGTGAATGGTTTGAAGAAGATGAATGGATATAAAGTTGGATGGAATTAGGAGGACTTATTTTGATACTGTTGTGCGCAGAGGATACAGGGGAACAGAATATGTAGTCTTCAGAGAGATTGTAAAGCCTGAGAGAAACTGACAGTTGGTGCCCAGGTGGCTGACCAGCTGGAGTAAGATTCTAATTGCTGCCGTGATGTCATAATGAGCAATGTTAAGTCTATGGGGGAAATTGTAATAGTTTTTAACTAATAGTTTAAAAAGTATAAAAGTTACAAAGTTGAAAAGTCATAGCACGCATGTCCTAAGTAAGACCTACGTAACGCAGTTTGAATGAAGTTTCTACGTTAAACGGTTCTAGCTGATTTGCGTGCGTTAGAAGAAGAACTAGAGAATGTAATTCCAAGGAAATTACAAGTGCATGAAAATGCAAAAAATGTACAGATAAATCATGTAGATATGGTTACTAAGGTGTTGCTAGGGTAGACATGGTGGTTTCATAGTTTTTGAAAGTTGATGGTGCGAAGATAGACAGTTTAACATTTAATTAGCTAACCTGATTACCAGATTAGCTAACCTGGCTAATGATTTTAAGCAGTTATGCAAAAATGCTAACTATGCTAACAATGCTAACCATGCTAAAGAGGTTGATTAGCTAATTTACTTGATGATTTCTAACAGTTATGCTAAAAATGCTAACTATGCTAACAATGCTAACTATGCTAACAATGCTAACCAGGTTGATTAGCTAACTTAGCTAACAATGCTAACCAGGTTGATTAGCTAACTTAGCTAATGATTTCTAGCAGTTCTGTTAAAAATGCTAACAATGCTAACTATGCTAACCATGCTAACATGCTAACTTGCTAATGAGGACTTTTATTTTGAAACATTTGTTGCTAGGGTATCCATGATGGCCACTATCAGAAATAAAGAAGTTACTGTAGTATAATCATGTTGGTTGCTATGGAAACTGTCATAAAAGCTTAATTTAATGGTTGCTATGTTGGTTGCTAGGTAGGTGGAGGTTTCATGTAGTTGACTGGAGGCATAGTTGATTATAACTGACAGTTGGAATGGTTGAACAGTTAAATAGTTGAGTATTTTCAATGGTTAAATGATTTAATAGTGTATTATTGCAGTGAGGACTTTTATTTTGAAACAGTTGTGGACAGAGGAAGTAGGAAACAGGATCTGTAGTCTTAATGAGATTGTATGCTTAAAGCCTGAGACACAAGGTGCCTCTCATATAGCGTTTACGCGTCCTCTCTCGCTCCTCGATCCTCACTGATCTGCATAAAGAATGATGGAGCGGCAACAATGGGATAGTCTAGCCCTTCTTCTATCTTTCTTTATGTAGATCACTGAGGATCGAGGAGCGAGGGAGGACATATAAACGCTGCTTGAGAGGCACCCACAGTAAATACTTTAAAAGTTGTATGTAGATAGTCTAATTAATGTTGATAGACAGAATGTTTAATGGATGTTGATAGGCAGATTGTTTAATAGATATTGATTGACAGTTTAATGGGTGGATGAGTGAATGGTCTGAAGAAGATGAATGGATAGAAGGTTGGATGGAATGTACCTTATATTCTTGTTAAGAGAGACACTGATACAGCTCTCTGAGAGTAGTTGATACAGGTGTAATCAATTTAACTGGCTAGTCTTAAGAGTGCCAGAGTGTAATATGCTTAAAGCCTGAGACAGAGTAAATAATTTAAAAGTTGAATGTAGATAGTCTAATTAATGTTGATAGACAGAGAGTTTAATGGATGTTGATAGGCAGATTGTTTAATAGATGTTGATAGACAGTTTAATGGGTGGATGAGTGAATGGTCTGAAGAAGATGAATGGATAGAAAGTTGGATGGAATGTGCCTTACAGTATATTCTTGTAGAATGGAGAGACACAGCTCTCTACTGAGAGTAGTGGATACAGATACAGGTGTAATCAATTTAACTGGCTAGTCTTAAGAGAGCCAGAGTGTGCTTAAAACCTGAGACAGAGTAGATTGTTTAAAAGTTGAATGTAGATCGTCTAATTGATGTTGATAGGCAGACTGTTTAGAATGGGTGGATGAGTGAATGGTTTGAAGAAGATGAATGGATAGAAAGTTGGATGGAATTAGGAAGACTTATGTTGATACAGTTGATACAGGGGAACAGAAAATGTAGTCTCGAGAGCCAGTGTAAAGCCTGAGAGAGAGAGAGAGCTGCTGCACCTGGACTGGCCACCTGGTGTAACATTCTAATTGCTGCCATGATGTCATAATGAGCAATGTTAAGTCTATGGGGAAATTGTCATTTTAATTAATTAATAGTTTAAAAAGTATAAAAGTTACAAAGTTGAAAAAAATAAAGCCCACATGGCGTAAGTAAGACCTACGCAACAGCGTTTGAATGAAGTTTCTACGTTAAACGGTTGAAGCTGCATTAACTGCGTTAGAAGAAGAAGAATAATAAGAACTAGAAATGCAATTCCAAGGAATTACCAGTGCATGAAAATGCAAAAATAGATAGATAATGTAGATATGGTTACTAAGGTGTAGCTAGGGTAAACATGGTGGTTGCATAGTTTACAGAGAGTTGATAGTGTGAAGGTAGACAGTTTAAAGATGTGAACATTCCAGTTCTAACTTAACTAATGATTTCTATTCATGTTAAAATGTTGATTAGCTAACTTAGCTAATGATTTCTAGCAGTTACGCTAAAAATGCTAATTATGCTAGCAATACGAACTTTACTTACAATGCTAACCAGGTTGATTAGCTAACTTAACCGATGATTTCTAGCAGTAATGCTAAAAACGCTAACCATGCTAACAATGCTACATTTGCTAACAATGCTAACCTGGTTGATTAGCTAACTTAGTTGATGATTTTTTTGTAGTTATGCTAAAAATGCTAACTATGCTAACCATGCTAACAAGCTAACTTGCTAGTGAGGACTTTTATTTTGAAACATTTGTTGCAAGGGTATCCATTGTGGCCACTATCAGGAAACAAGAAGTTACTGCAGTATAATCATGTTGGTTGCTATGGAAACGGTCATAAACGCTTAATTTTAATGGTTGCTATGTTGGTTGCTAGGTACATGGAGGTTTCATGTAGTTGACTGGAGTCATAGTTGATGATAACTGACAGTTGGAATGGTTGAACAGTTAAATAGTTGAGTAGTTTCAATGGTTAAATGATTTAATGGTGTATTATTGCAGTGAGGACTTTTATTTTGAAACAGTTGTGGACAGAGGAAACAGTTAACAGGATATGTAGTCTTCAGAGAGATTGTATGCCTATAGCCAGAGAAACTGACAGTTGATACAGGTGTAATCAATTTAACTGGCTAGTCTTAAGAGAGCCTGAGTGCATATGCTTGAAGCCTGAGACAGAGTAAATAATTTAAAAGTTGAATGTAGTCTAATTAATGTTGATAGACAGAGAGTTTAATGTATGTTGATAGACAGTTTAATGGGTGGATGAGTGAATGGTCTGAAGAAGATGAATGGATAGAAAGTTGGATGGAATGTGCCTTATATTCTTGTAGAGTGGAGAGACACAGCTCTCTACTGAGAGTAGTGGATACAGATACAGGTGTAATCAATTTAACTGGCTAGTCCTAAGAGTGCCAGAGTTTGTTCTTAAAGCCTGAGACAGAGTAGATTGTTTAAAAGTTGAATGTAGATGGTCTAATTGATGTTGATAGGCAGACTGTTTAGAATGGGTGGATGAGTGAATGGTTTGAAGAAGATGAATGGATAGAAAGTTGGATGGAATTAGGAAGACTTATGTTGATACAGTTGATACAGGGGAACAGAAAATGTAGTCTCAAGAGAGCCAGTGTGAGAGAGAGAGCTGCTGCACCTGGACTGGCCACCTGGCGTAACATTCTAATTGCTGCCGTGATGTCATAATGAGCAATGTTAAGTCTATGGGGAAATTTGAATAGTTTTTAATTAATAGTTCAAAAAGTATAAAAGTTACAAAGTTGAAAAATATAAAGCCCACATCGCGTAAGTAAGACCTACGCAACAAAGTTTGAATGAAGTTTCTACGTTAAATGGTTGAAGTTGCATTAACTGCGTTAGAAGAAGAAGAATAAGAACTAGAAATGCAATTCCAAGGAATTACCAGTGCATGAAAATGCAAAAATGTATAGATAGATAATGTAGATATGGCCACTAAGGTGTAGCTAGGGTAAAGATGGTGATTGCATAGTTTAAAGAAAGTTGATAGTGTGAAGGTAGACAGTTTAAAACGGAAACATTCCAGTTCTAACTTATCTAATGATTTCTATTCATGTTAAAATGTTAACTATGGTAACAATGATTGATAACCAGGTTGATTGGTTAACTTAACTACTGATTTCTTGCAGTTATGGTAAAAATGTTAACTATGCTAGAAATGCTAACTATGGTAACTATGCTAACTTAACTAACAATGCTAACTAGGTTGATTAGCTAACTTAGCTGATGATTTCTAGCAGTAATGCTAAAAATGCTAACTATGCTAACAATGTTAAATTTGTTAACAATGCTAACCAGGTTGATGAGCTAACTTAGTTGATGATTTTTTGCAGTTATGCTAAAAATGCTAACTATGCTAGCAATGCTAACTATGCTAACCAGGTTGATTAGCTAACTTAGCTAATGATTTCTAGCAGTTATGTTAAAAATGCTAACTATGCTAACTAGCTAACTTGCTAGTGAGGACTTTTATTTTGAAACATTTGTTGCTAGGGTATCCATGGTGGCCACTATCAGGAAACAAGAAGTTACTGCAGTATAATTATGTTGGTTGCTATGGAAACGGTCATAAACGCTTAATTTTAATGGTTGCTATGTTGGTTGCTAGGTACAAGGAGGTTTCATGTAGTTGACTGGAGGCATAGTGGATGATAACTGACAGTTGGAATGGTTGAACAGTTCAATAGTTGACTAGTTTCAATGGTTAAATGATTTAATAGTGTATTATTGCAGTGAGGACTTTTATTTTGAAACAGTTGTGGATAGAGGAAACAGTTAACAGGATATGTAGTCTTCTGAGAGACTGTATGCTTAAAGCCAGAGAAACTGACAGTTGGTGCCCAGGTGGCCGGCCACCTGGCATAAGATTCTAATTGCTGCCGTGATGTCATAATGAGCAATGTTAAGTCTATGGGGGAAATTGTAATAGTTTTTAACTAATAGTTTAAAAAGTATAAAAGTTACAAAGTTGAAAAATACAAAGCCCACATCGCGTAAGTAAGACCTACGCAACAAAGTTTGAATGAAGTTTCTACGTTAAACGGTTGAAGCTGCATTAAGTGCGTTAGAAGAAGAATAATAATAAAATGCCTAGGAAGAACAGTACAGTGCATTTTCATGCACTGTAACTAGAGATGTAATTCCAAGGAAATTACGAGTGCATGAAAATGCAAAAATGGTGAGGACTTTTATTTTGAAACAGTTGTGGGTAGAGGAAACAGTTGAACAGGATATGTACTCTTAAGAGAGCCAGAAAGCCTGAGACAGAGAGTTGCTGCCAGGTGGCTTTGAACACCTGGCTTAAGATTCTAATTGCTTAACGACTTCATTGTGAGGTCATAATCCAATGTTAAGTCTATGGGAGAAAAAATGTTTTTAAAAATTCATATAAAATAAACG